>NC_057729.1:1670593-1701668 GCF_004010195.1 Chiloscyllium plagiosum | reverse complement strand
GAGTATTGAGTACAGGAGTTGGGAGGTCATGTTGCGGCTGTACAGGACATTGGTTAGGCCACTGTTGGAATATTGTGTGCACTTCTGGTCTCCTTCCTATCGAAAAGATGTTGTGAAACTTGAAAGGGTTCAGAGAAAGATTTACCAGGATGTTGCCAGGATTGGAGGATCTGAGCTACAGGGAGAGGCTGAACAGGCTGGGGCTATTTTCACTGGAGCATTGGAGGCTGAGGGGTGACCTTATAGAGGTTTACAAAATCATAGGGGGCATGGATAGGATAAATGGGCAAAGTCTTTTCCCTGGGGTCGGGAAGTCCAGAACTAGAGGGCATAGGTTTAGGGTGAGAGGGGAAAGATATAAAAAAGACCCAAGGGGCAACTTTTTCACGTCGAGGATGGTACATGAATGGAATGAGCTGCCAGATGATGTGGTGGAGGCTGGTACAATTGCAACATTTAAGATGCATTTGGGTGGGTATATGAATAGGAAGGATTTGGAGGGATATGGGCTGGGTGCTGGCAGGTGGGACTAGATTGGATTGCGATATCTGGTCAGCATGGACGGGTTGGACCGAAGGGTCTGTTTCTGTGCTGTACATCTCTATGACTCCAGGTGAGGAGAAATTACTTCTCTTAAAGGGTCATGAATCTGTAGAATTCAGTAGCACAGAATGGCATGGATATTGGGATCAATTTAAGGAGGAGACAGACAGATTTTTAATTAGCAATTTGTTGAAGGATTTTGGCAAGTTTGCAGGCAAGTGAAGTTGAGGTCAAGATGAGATCAGCCATGGTCATATTGAATGATGGCACAGACTTGAGGGGCTGAATTGCCTACCACTGTTTCTACTTCTCATGTTCTTAGGGCCGGAAAGGAACTTGGAATGGGAGTGGTGGTATCCAGTTGTCTTTGTCAATGTTGGCACAACAGATGTTGATGGGGCTGGAAAGGGGATTCTGCTGAAATTTTTAACAGTTAGACGTTAAAGTAAACAGCAAAGCCTCCTCTGGATTACTTTCAATCATGAGCAAACTGGCATCGGATGAAAGAGACAAGGGATTAAATGCATGGCTTAAAAATTGGTGTGGAGGGAATGGGTTTCAGTTCCTGTTTCACTGGCACCAGTATAATAATATCTAGAATGGGACAGGAAGAGACAAAGTGTACAAACATAAGAAACAGCAGCAAAAAAGGTCAAAGGGAGAACAGTACTAAAAAGGCAAAATTAATACCTCTTTACTTAAATGTATGAAGTAGTTTGAACAGAATAAATTAATTTACAGCACAAAACAATGTTATTGGATACAACTGGACAGCAACTATGGATATATGATCTCAAAGAGATCAAAGTTGGAACTAAGTAGTCATGGATACATGAAGTTCTGAGTAGGAAGTAAGGTTGATAATGTAGCTTTACCAGTACTAGATGGAATAAGTTAATGATCTTGAATCAGATGATATAGAATCCATACGGGTGAAAACAAGAAATAACAAAGGGCAGAAGAATAAATCGTAACGATATGAGGATATGTTAAAAAAAAAGGCTGTATCCTATTTATGAGTGACTTAAATCATCACGTAAATTGGAAAATTAAACTGGCTAATGCAGCTATGGCGAAGAACTTATATAAAGTATTCGAGAAGGAAGAATTCCTGGAATATGTTCAAGATAGTTACCTAAATGCCCAGAAATCACATTGTTGTGGGTCTGCAGTCACATGTAGGCCAGACGAGGGAATGATAGCAGATTTCCTGCTCTGAAGGATATGAGTGAACCAGATGAGTTTGTACAACAATTGGCAACAGTTAGATAGTTGCCATTAGGCTAGCTTTTTTTTATTCCAGTTTTCTTCATAGAATTCAAATTCACTATCTGTCATGGTGAGTTTTGATCCTCGAATATTAACCTGGATTTCTGGTTTATTCATCCAGTGATAAAATCACTATACCACCACCTCACCAGAAAGAAATTAAACATTATCTTTTGGTTTTCAGAATCATACATTCCTTTAAGGGAAAAATACCAGCACAAAAACTGAGATCACCATGGCTAACAAAGGAAGTTAACGTTTGTATTAGATCAAGGAGATGGCTTATAACAATAACAAAAATACTGTGTGACTAAAGAATGGGAGAATTTTCCACCAAACAAAGGAGGACATAGAAACTGATAAAGAAAGAGAGAATAGAATATCAGTATAACAAAGCAAGAAATAGAAAAAATGTTATAAAACCTTTTAGGGCGCCCCTCAACTTCCTGCACTCCAGTGAAAACAAAGCTAGTCTAGCTAACCTTTCTTCATAGCTAAAATCCCCCATACCAGGCAATATCCTGGTAAACTTTTTCTGGACCCTCTCCAAAGCATCCACATCCTTCTGATAGTGTGGTGGCAAGAACTGCATGCAATATTCCAAGTGTGGCCTAACTAAAGTTCTATAAAGCTGCAGCACAACTTGTCTATCCAAACATGCCATAAGCCAAATTCACTGCTTTATCTATCTGCGCTGCTACCTTTAGTGATCTGTGGACCTGAACACACTGATCCCTCTCTATATCAATACTCCTCAGAGTTCTGCCATTCATTGCATAATTTCCACCTATATTTGGCCTTCCAAAATGCATCTTCTCACATTTATCTGGATTAAACTCCATTTGCTATTTTTCTGCCCATTCCTCCAACTGATCTATATTTTCCTAGATACTCTTGACAATCGTCTTCATGATCCACAAATCCATCAATCTTTGTCATTAAATAAGTTCAAGGAAGGGACTGATAGAATTCTATTTCCAGGTAGACAATCCTTATCCGAAATTTGGAAATCTGAAAAGCTCTGAAATCCAAAGCATTTTTCATGAAGTTTTTTTCTTCTTAACAAGGTTGTTTGGCGTGTCAACAGTTAACTCAACTCCACACCCACTTGACAGATGTGACGTGGCCCAGCACTGGCAGGCATCAATTCTGTCTCAGCGCTCCTAGTAATTGCATGTGCATCTGCTGCTTGGTAAGATATTTTTAATTTCACTGTGAAAAATGTCATTTATTCCTAACTCCGAAAAATTACGAAATCCGAAAACCAGCAGGACCTAAGGGTTTCGGATAAAGGATTGTCTACCTGTACGAATAACATCAAGGGACATGGAAATAACATGGGAATATTGAGATAGATGATCAGCCATGATCTAGAATGGAAGAGCAAGAATGAGGGGCTGAATAGCATGCTGGTATTCCATAGTTCATGGATGTCAGTATCTGGGAGAAGAGGGAAAAGTGGTGGAAGGAATGATAAAGTCTAAGAATGCAGGCATCACGGCTCAGGTAGGAATTGGCTACATTCAGCAGAAAACTGGTTATGGGGAGCAAATACTAGAAAGAACAAAGAAAATTACAGCATAGGTACAGGCCCTTCAGCCTTGAAGCCTGCACCGATCCAGATCCTCTATCTAAACCTATCAACTATTTTCTAAGGGTTTGTGTCCCTTTCCTCCCTGCCCTTTTATGTACCTGCCCAGATACATCTTAAATGACCTATTGTGCCTGCCTCTATCACCTCCTGGCAACACGTTCGAGGCACCCATCATCCTCTGCGTAAAGAGCTTTTCACGCACATCTCCCCTAAACTTTTCCCCTCTCACTTTGAACTCAGTAGTAACTGAGACCTGACTCTGGGAAAAAGCTTCTTGTTATCTACCCTGTCTATACCTCTCATGATTTTGTAGGCCTCAATCAGGTCCCCCCTCAACCTCCATCTTTCAAATGAAAATAATCCTATTCTACTCAACCACTCTTCATAGCTAGCTCCCTCTATACCAGGCAATATCCTAGCAAACCTCCTCTGCACCCTCTCCAAAGCATCCACATCATTTTGGTAATGTGACAATCAGAACTGTACACAGTATTCCAAATGTGGCCAAAGCAAAGTCTTATGCAACTGTAACATGACCTGCCAACTCTTGTACTCAATACCCCGTCTGATGAAGGGAAGCATGCCGTATGCCTTCTTGACCACATTACTGACCTGCGATGCCACCTTCAGGGTACAACGGACCTGAACACTCAGATCTCTCTGTACTGTAATCAATCTAATCTAATCTAAACTCTTGTACTCAATACCCTGTCTGATGAAGGGAAGCATGCCGTATGCCTTCTTGACCACATTACTGACCTGCGATGCCACCTTCAGGGTACAACGGACCTGAACACTCAGATCTCTCTGTACATCAGTTTTCCCTAGGATTTTTCCATTTACTATATAGATCACTCTTGAATTGGATCGTCCAAAATTCATCACCTCATATTTGCCCAATTGAACTCCACCTGTCATTTCATCGCCCAACTCTCCAACCTATTTATATTCTGCTGTATTCTCTGACAGTCCCCTTCACTATCTACTACTCAATCAATCTTAGTGTCACCTACAAACTTGCTAACCAGACCACCTATACCATCCTCCTAATCATTTATGTATACCACAAATAACAGTAGTTCCAGCACGGATCCCTGTGGAACACCACTGGTCACAGGTCTCCATTTTGAGAAACTCCCTTCCACTACTATTCTCTGTCTCCTATTGCCCAGCCAATTCTCTATCCATCTCGCTAGTACACCCTGGATCCCATGCAACTTCACCTTCTTCATCAGCCTACCAAGGGGAACCTTATCAAATGCCTTACTGAAGTCCATGTATATGACATCTACAGCCCTTCCCTCATCAATCAACTTTATTACTTCCTCAAAGAATTCTATTAAGTTGGTAAAACAGGATGTTCCCTGCACAAAAAAATGTTGCCTATCTCTGATAAACCCATTTTCTTCCAAATGGGAATAGATCCTATCCTTCAGTATCTTCTCCAGCAGCTTCCCTACCACTGACGTAAGGCTCACCAGTGTCCATTTAGCTGGACCATCCCTGCTACTCTTCTTAAACAAGGAGAAAACATTAGCAATTTTCCAGTCCTCCAGGGCCTCCCCCGTGTTCAAGGATGCTGCAACGATATCTGTTAAGGCCCTAGCTATTTTTCTCTCTTGCTTTCCTCAGTAACCTGTGATAGATCCTATCCAGAGCTGGGTTCTTGTCCACCTTAACACCTTTTAGAATACACATTTCTGCCGACTTGACCTCGAGTAATCAGACACCTATACCTAACCTCAACATCTGTCATGTCCCTCTCCTCGGTGAATACCGATGCAAAGCACTCATTAAGAATCTCACCCATTTTCTCTGACTCCATGCATAACGTTCCTTCTTTACCCTTGAATGGGACAATCCTTTCTCTAATTACCCTCTTGCTCCTTATATATGAATAAAAGGCTTTGGCATTTAGAGTCATGGAGATGTACAACATGGAAACAGACCCTTCGGTCCAACCCGTCCATGCCAACCAGATATCCCAACCCAATCTAGTCCCACCTGCCAGAATCCGGCCCATATCCCTCCAAACCCTTCCTATTCATATACCCATCCAAATGCCTCTTAAATGTTGCAATTATACCAGCCTCCACCACTTCCTCTTGCAGCTCATTCCATACATGTACCACTCTCTGCGAAGGTTGCTCCTTAGGTCTCCTTTATGTCTTTCCCCTCTCACCCTAAACCTATGCCCTCTAGTTCTAGACTCCCCCACCCCAGGGAAAAGACTTTGTCTGTTTATACTATCCATGCCCCGCATAATTTTGTAAACATCTATAAGGTCACCCCTCAGCCTCCGACACTGCAGGGAAAACACCCCCAGCCTGTTCAGTCTCTCCCTATATCTCAAATCCTCCAACCCTGGCAACATCCTTGTAAATCTTTTCTGAACCCTTTCAAGTTTCACAACATCTTTCTGATAGGAAGACCAGAATTGCACACAATATTCCAACAGTGCTCTAACTAATGTCCTGTACAGCCGCAACATGGCCTCCCAACTCCTGTACTCAATACTCTGACCAATAAAGGAAAGCATACCAAACGCCTTCTTCACTATCCTATCTACCTGCGACTCCACTTTCAAGGAGCTATGAACCTGCACTCCAAGGTCTTTTTGGTCAGCAACATTCCCTCAGACCTTACCATTAAGTGTATAAGTCCTGCTAACATTTGCTTTCCCAAAATGCAACACCTTGCATTTATCTGAATTAAACTCCATCTGCCACTTCTTGGCCCATCAAGATCCTATTGTAATCTGAGGTAACCTTCTTCGCTGTCCACTACATCTTCAATTTTGGTGTCATCTGCAAACTAACTAACTATACCTCCTATGCTCACATCCAAATCATTTATATAGATGACGAAAAGTAGTGGACCCAGCACCGATCCTTGTGGCACTCTACTGGTCACAGGCCTCCAGTGTGAAAAACAACCCTCCATCACCACC
Source organism: Chiloscyllium plagiosum (assembly GCF_004010195.1). Classification (NCBI taxonomy): domain Eukaryota; kingdom Metazoa; phylum Chordata; class Chondrichthyes; order Orectolobiformes; family Hemiscylliidae; genus Chiloscyllium; species Chiloscyllium plagiosum. Next base: position 1,695,312 of record NC_057729.1, on the reverse strand, counting down.
CTCTGTTTTCTACCTTTGAGCCAGTTCTGTATCCAAATGGCTAGTTGTCACCGTATTCCGTGAGATCGAACCTTGCTGACCAATCTCCCATGGGGAACCTTGTTGAATGCCTTACTGAAGTCCATATAGATCACATCTACTGCTCTGCCCTCATCAATCCTCTTTGTTACTTCTTCAAAAAACTCAATCAAGTTTGTGAGACTTGCACAAAGCCATGTTGACTATCTCTAATCAGTCCTTGCTTTTCCAAATTATTGTACATCCTGTCCCTCAGGATTCCCTCCAAAACATTGCCACCACCAACGTCGTCCTTAACCCTGTTTGCTAAAGACAGCTAATGACCCCTTTTAGCCCTCTTAATTCCTCATTTCAGATTTGTGCTACATTCCCAATATTCTTCCAAAATTTTGTCTGTCTTCAGTTGCTGAGACCTTATGGTATGCTTCATTTTTCCTCTCAGCTAATCTCACAATTTCACCTATCATCCATGATTCCCTAATTTGTATCCCTCATTTTCACAGGAACATATCTCTCATGAATTCTAATGAACCTTTCTTTAAAAGCTTCAAATGTGGATTTACCTTCAAACAGCTGCTCCCAATCTACATTTCCCAGTTCCTGCCGAATTTTGCTATAGTTGGCCTTCCTCCAATGTAGCACTCTTTCTTTAGGATCACTCTCGTCTTTGTCTATGACTATAATAAAACTTACAGAATTGTGATCACTATTCCCAAAGTAATCTTTTACTGCAACTTAAACCATCTGGCCTGGTTCATTCGTCAACACCAGGTCCAATATGGCCCCTTTCCGAGTTGGACTATTTACATACTGCTCTAGAAAACCCTCCTGAATGTTCCTTACATATTCTGTTCCATCTAGACCTCTAACACTAAGGGAATCCCAGTCAATTTTGAGAAAATTAAAATCTCCTAACATCACCTCCCTGTTGCTCCTACATCTTTCCACAATCTGTTTACATATTTGTACCTCTATCTCACACTCAATGTTGGGAGGCCTGTGGTACAGCCCAACATTCCTCAAATGCAATTGACAGAAAATATCTGAGAAAAAAAATTAGTTAACTGTAATTTTTTTCTTGTTAATTTCATATGATGTGTAATGTCTGGATATTTTTTGTTGTAATCTAACAGGAGATGACTGGCGATTACTTTAGATACAAATGCACCTACGTTTTTCTGTACAATGCTTGCATATAGTTCTTACATATTTGTACATATTCTTACATCTCATTTTCTCAATTGATGAAGTATTAGTGAATGAATGTATTGATGAAACTGCTGATACTTCACAATGTTTCATAGACATGTTTGCTTCCCTCTTGATGTTGTTAAAAATGTTCTTAACTTGTGGTGGCTGAAAGACAAAAATATTGGCAGAAATTATTCGTAGCATTTGTAGGAATTTGAAGTAAAATCATGACATTAACTATCCATACTTCTTGCCTGAATGGAATAGATTTTTTTTAAAAGCAAGATACCAAAGTACTCAAGTTCACTGCACCTTTAAAATGTTCACCAACTTCTTTTCAGATGAACAGAACTGAAGGTGGCTATTCAGCCCATTTTTCCTGTACTGAACTTTTGTAGCTTTATCTCATTAGTCATACTTGTTCACTTTTCCTTTATAGGATATTCTACTCCATGAAGAAGGGAAGTGAGGAATAAGCCCAATGCCTGACCTTTTGGATACATTTATATATTTTATTTAGGAGCACAAATGAACCTTAGCTAATGTTCATGGCGTACATATAATTAAACACACAATGAATTAACATTGGGCTAAGAGGGTTTTATGTCACAGAATCATACAGCATTGAAACAGACCCTTTGACCCAACTTACCTATGCTGACCAAGTGCCCTAAACTCAATTAGTCCCATATCTCTCTAAACATTTCTTATCTATGCACCTATCCAAACGTCTTTTCAATGTTGTAATTCTACTCACCTCGACTACTTTCTCCGGCAGCTTGTTCCACATATGCAACACCTTTTGTGTGAAGAGGTTTCCCCACAGATCCCTTTTAAATCTTTCCCTCTCAACTTAAACCTATGCCCTCTAGTTTTGAAATCTACTATCCTGGGGAAAAGACCTTGACTGTTGGCCTTATCCATACCCCTCATGATTTTATAAAACTCTATAAGGTCACCCCTCAACCTCCCATGTTTCAGAAAAAAAAAGACTCAGCCTCTCCTTATAACTCAAACCCTCCGATCTCAGTAACATCCTTTGTGCAGGGAAGGTCATGCTTTAGCAACTTAACAGAATTCTTTGAGGAAGTGACAAAGTTGATTGATGAGTGAAGGGTTGTAGATGTCATATACATGGACTTCAGTAAGGCATTTGGTAAGGTTCCGTATGGAAGGCTGATGGAGAAAATGAAGATGTATGGGGTCCACAGTGTACGAGCTAGATGGATAGAGCACTGGCAATAGGAGAACAGAGAGTAGTAATGGAAGGGAGTTTCTCAAAATGGAGAACTGATCACTGGTGTTCCATAGGGATCTTTGTCGGGACTACGTTGTGTGTGATATACATAAATGATCTAGAGTATGGCATAGGTGATCTCATTAGAAAGATTGCAGATGAAAATTGATGGAGTAGCAGATTCTGAAGGAGACTGTCAGAGAACACAGCAGAATATAGATTAGAGAATTGGGCAGAGAAATGGCAGATGGAATTCAATCCAAGCAAATGCAAGGTGATACCTTTTGCAAGATCCCATGCGAGAGTGAACTATACGGTAAATGGAAAAGCTCCAGGAAAATTGATTTACAGACAGATCTGGATGTTCAGATCCATTGTACCCTGAAGGTGGCAATGCTGGTTGATAGAGTGATTAAGAAGGCATACAACATGCTTTCCTTCATTGGACTGGGTACTGAGAACAAGAGCTTGCAGGTTATGTTACAGTTGGATAGGACTTTGGTTTAGCCATATTTGGAATACTGCTTACAGTTCTAGTCGTCACATTACCAGAAGGGTGAGGATGCTTTGGAGAGGGTGCAGAGGAGGTTCATTAGGATGTTGCCTGGTATGAAGCGTGCTGGCTATGAAGAGACATTGAGTACATTAGGATTATTTTCATTAGAAAGACAGAGGTTGAGGGTGGACCTGATTGAGGTCTACAAAATCATGAGAGGTATTGACAGGGGTAGTGAGCAAGAAACCTTTTCCCAGAGTGGGGGACTCAATTACTAGGGGTCACAAGTTCAAAATGAGACAGAGAAAGTTTAAGGGAAATATGTGTGGAAAGTTCTTTACGCAGAGGGTGGTGGGTGCCTGGGATGCAATGCCAATGGTGAAAATAAAGGCTATTCTATTCTAGTGAGCTACAGTGTAAGGGCCCAAAAATGATGACATACAGATGCCTCGAAATGAGACGAGAAGTATAAGATGAACGTAAAGCCTGATGAATGCACTGTAATTTGTTAGAGCTGCACTGTTTGATACCATGTACATTGCAGACCTGAGGGGATACTTGCATATGGAGGTAGTGCCACGCAACGACACAATCATTCGTAAAATTGGCAAAGAAGGAAAAATATTGAAGTATCCTGAAGATAGGTACAAATGAAGAGAACTGAGGATTTCTGAGTCCATGTATGATGTTAACAAGCAACTAGAGACTGAACTTAAAGCTTGATAAAAACAGTTACATTTAGGCCAAGATGGGGAAATTAATTGTATTACTAACTGTGTGTACAATATTTTGAGTGTTTGCCTACTAGTGACTTGCCAACCCCCTGCATCAGAAGGGAGATAAAGGAAAAGGGAACTCATGTAAATACATTTTTGTACATGTCCTACACCTATACTAAATGAGCTAATGTTTCCAGTTGCTGGGTATGCTCCCACATTCCCAGCCACGTGAAAGAGGGCGTCTGCTTTAAGTTTCATCCCTTTTAATGGCAAATTGGTAATTCACCAGAACGCCTCCTCAGAGGATCTGGCAAGACTGGCATGGCAATCCTCCGCAGGGACAGGTGTTTATTGGGTATGCATGACTGACCCCCAAGAGCAGTGGGAATCAGCAGATTCTGAAAAGGGAGGCACTTGTGCCCTAACCGGGTAAAATGCTGTACCTATATCTTAGACAATTCTGAAGGGATCACCAATTTGGCAGCACATATCTGAAAACAGATGGATGAAACAATCCCTATCCTCCACTCTGTGGAATTGGGCAACATGACTGTTTGGATCATTGGGAACCTCCCTAGTGCAGGGTATAGTGTTATTCATTTTAGTAATTCTCATTTTATGTTGTTTGTTTTTGTTAAGTAAAAGTTGTTGCCAACAGGTGGGGTCTGCGCAGCCCCACAGGTTAGGCTCCTGAAAGATAAGCAACTTGTAAGGCAATCATTCTTGTGTAGAAAGCCTATCTTACATGAGTAAATGTATACTTGCTTGTTTTGTGATTTGCTTAAGAGCAAAGCAAAGAGGGGATTGTTAGGGATGTGCATCATTAAGTAACAGAAAATGACCGACGGCTGCCCATAACTGAACAAAGAAAAGGCCCACAGAATGCAGCAGAACATGACTGACAGTAGATAGAGAGCCTTGGGAAAATGTTTTCTTAATGTAGTCTCAGCAAATCGAACAATAGCAGGACAGTTTAATCAAGGTTATTGGCTGGGATAGAATGTGCAGCTGCAATTGCTTAAATAAATAAGAACATTTTACACTAAATAGTTGTTTCTCTTGAATTATTTAATCAAAATGTTACAATATTAAGAGTAGGTTTTAGATAAAATTCTTCAGATAATCATAGATATAGATACCATAGTAGCTCTGGATCCACATATATATTAAAAAAAATCACCAAAAAATTCAAACCACTTTCAGACAGTAGAAGTGCCCCGCCGCCCACCATTAAACTGTGAAAACATCATGACCGTGGATGGACTGCCAGCATATATCAATGTACATAGGAACATCCCAGCATTGTTGACTAATAGTATCTAAGGGGAGGGGGTTGTTGTGCAAATGTACACAATCTGAAGTCTTTGCCTGTCTTACTGCGAAGAAGTTCTGAAGCTGCAATAAGTTGTACCAAAATGAAATTGCACCTGAATCTATGACTAGACTCAGATTCTCATTGGAAAATATGAGATCTAACAATGGTCTATGGCAATCCCAGTCAATGTTTGGAAAGTTAAAATCCCCTATTACAACCCTGTTATTTTTACAGCTATCTGCAGTCTCCCTGTATATTTGCTCCTCAATTTCCTGCAGGCTATTGGGGGCATATAGTACAATCCTATTAAAGTGATCACCCCCTTCTTATTTCTCAGTTTCACCCAGATAGCCTCAATAGATGATCCAAGTGGAATATCCGCTCGATGTACTGCCATGATGTTTTCCCTTTTCAAAAATGCCAAGCCCCTTCTCTTTTGCTTCCACTTCTATCCTTCTTGAAGCATCTGTACCCTGGAAAAAGTGAACATAGAACACAGAACATTACAGCGCAGTACAGGCTATTCAGCCCTCGATGTTGCATCAACCTGTGGAACCAATCTGAAGCCCATCTAATCTACATTATTCCATTCTCGTCCATATGCCTAGCCAATGACCATTTAAATGCCCTTAAAGTTGATGAGCCCACTACTGGTGCAGGCAGGGCATTCCATGTCCCTACTATTCTCTGAGTAAACAAACTACCTCTAACATCTGACCTATACCTATCACCTCTCACTGCGAAGATATGTCCCAGGAAAAAGGCTCTCACTGTCCAACATATCTAACCCTCTGATTATCTTATATGTCTCAATTAAGTCGCTTCTCAACCTCCTTCTCTCTAACGAAAATAGCCTCAAGTCGCTCAGCCTTTCCTTGTAAGAACTTCCCTCTATTCGAGGCAACATCCTAGTAAATCTCCTCTGAACTTTTTCCAATGCTTCCACATCCTTCCTATAAAGCGGTAACCAGAACTATACGCAATACTCCAAATGTGGCCGCACCAGAGTTTTGTACAGCTGCAATATGACTCCATGGTTCCGAAACTCAATCCCTCAACCAATAAAAGCTAACACAGCGTATGCCTTCTTAACAACCCTATCAACTTGGGTGGCAACTTTCAAGGATCTATGTACCTGGACATTGAAATCTCTCTGCGCATCTACACTACCAAGAATCTTACCATTAGCCCAGTACTCTGCAGTCCTGTTACTCCTTCCAAAGTGAATCACCTCACACTTTTCTGCATTAAACTTCATTTGTCACCTCTCAGTCCAGCTCTGCAGTTTATCTACGTCTCTCCGTAACCTACAACATTCTTCATCACTACCCACAACTCTATCGACCTAAGTGTTATCCACAAATTTACTAACCCATCCTTCTGTGCCCTCATCCAGGACATCCCAAACAACAGTGAACCCAAAACAGATCCTTGCGGTACCCCACCTAGTAAATGAATATTTCCCATCAACCACCATCTTTCTTTCAGTAGTCTTCTTTCAGTAGCCAATTTCTGATCCAAACACTAAATCACCTTCAATCCCATGCCTCTGTATTTTGTGCATGAGCGTTCTGTGGGGAACCTTATCAAACCACTTACTGAAATCATGTACACCACATCAACCACTTTACCCTCATCCACCTGTTTGGTCACCTTCTCTAAGAACTCAATAAGGTTTGTGAGGCACGACCTTCACAAAATCATGTTGACTACCCCTAATCAATTTATTCCTCTTCAGATGATTATAAATCCTATCTCCTATAACCCTTTCCAACGCTTTACTCACAACCAAAGTAAGGCTCAAATGTCTATAATTTCCAGGGTTGTCTCTACGCCCCTTCTTGAAGAAGGGAACATTTGCTATCCTCTAGTCTTCTGGCACTATTCCTGTAGACAATGACGACATAAAGATCAAAGCCAAAGATTGGACAATATCCATCCTGGCTTCCCGGAAAACCCCAGGATAAATCCCATCTGGCCCAGTGGGCTTATCTACTTTTACACCTTTGCTAATACCTTATGCCCCCCCAATCCCACCTAGTCTATAAGCCTGGATCTCAGTATTCTCCTCGACCACATTGCCTTTTTTCTTGTGTGAATACTGATGAAAAGTATTCATTTAGTGCTTCCCCAATCTCCTTTGACTCCATGCACAACTTCCCATTACTATGCTTGATTGGCCCTAATCTTACTCTAGTCATTCTTTTATTTCTGATATACCTATAGAAACCGAAGGGTTTTCCTTGATCCTATCCGCCTATAACTTCTTATGTCCCCTCAGGCCTTTTCCTAGCTCTCTCTTTAGGTGATTCCTGGATAACATATAACTCTCAAGTGCCCTAACTGAGCCATCACATCCCATCCTAACATAAGCTGCCTTCTTCCTCTTGAAGAGAGATTCAACTGCCTTAGTAAACCACAGCTCCCGTGCTTGACAACTTCCTCCCTGCCTGGTACATACTTATCAAGGACGCACAGTAGCTGGTCCTTGAATAAGTTCCACATTTCACTTGTGCTCATCCCCTGCAGTTTCCTTCCCCATCCTATGCATCTTAAATCTTGCTTAACTGCATTGTAATTGCCTTTCCGCCAGCTATAACTCTTGACCTGCGGTATATGCCTTTGGAACTATTTGGAAGCTGATAGAAAACTCCCAACAGGGTAACCTCTCCATTCCTGTTTCTAATCTCAGCCCATACTACCTCAGTAGATGAGTCCTCAAGTGTTCTTTCTGCAACCGTGATACTGTCTTTGACTAACAATGCCACCCCCCCCCCACTTTTTAACCATTTTCTCTGTTCTTTCTGAAACATCTAAACCCTGGAAACTGCAATAACCATTCCTGTCCCTGTTCAACTCATGTCTCTGAAATGGCTACAACATCGATGTCCCAGGTACTAACTCATGCTGCAAGTTCACCCACCTTAGTCCGGATGATCCTGGCATTAAAACAGACACACTTCAAACTAACTTCTTGCCTGCCGGTACCTTCCTGTGATCTTGAAATCTTAGTTCTGACTTCACTACTCGCATCCTCCTGAATACTCGAACTACAATTTCAGTTCCCTTTCCCCCTGCTGAATTAGTTTAAACCCACCCAAAGACCATTAGCAAACTACACCCCCCCCCCCCCCTGGATATTGGTAACCCTCTGGTTCAGGTGAAGACCATCCTGTTTGTAGAGGTCCCACCTACCCCAAAAAATCACCCCAATTATCCAGGAATCCAAAACCCTCCCTCCTGCACCATCCTGCACCATCCCTGTAGCCACGTGTTCAATTCCTCTCTCTCTCTCCACATTCCTCACTTTGCTAGCACGTGGCACAGGCAATAAACCAGAGATAACAACTTTGTTCTAGCACTAACCTTCCACCCTAGCTCCCTGAATTTCTGCCTTAGATCCCCATCTCTCTTCCTACCTATGGCGTTGATGCCTATGTGGACGACAACTTGGGGCTGCTCCCCCTCCCCCCTCAAGAATACCGAAAGCACGATCAGAGAAATCACAAAACCTGGCACCTGGGAGGCAACACACTAATCATGAGTCTCTCTTGTTGCCACAGAAACTCCTATCTCTCCCCTAACTATGGAGTCCCCAATGACTAGTTTAGTTGAATGTTTCTGACATACTGACTCTTCCTAATCATAGCACTGTTTTCTACGTAACTTCTAATTCTATCCTAAATAATTGTCTCTGCTAGCCTCCCCACCACTAAAATTAAACTGACTATTTGTAGAGTTTTTAAACTATTTGATGGGCTTATCCTGACAACCTTAGTTGAATAAGATTGCAATATTTGAGCTTTTAATCCTGTCAATCACTCAACCATGTTTCTGTAATACCAATGATATCCCATTCCCATGTTCCCTTCCATGCCCTGAGTTTATCTGCCTCACCTGTCAGGAGACATTGAAATACATTGAAATAAATAGTTTAGGCTATCAGTCTTCCCTGATTCTCTTGCCGTGCTCTTGCTCATCTTGCCTATTTACCTTGCTCTCTTTAACTTCTGTACCAGCCTCAATCTTCTCTCTTGTCTCACTATTGCTGAGGGTCCCACCCCGCTGCCAGGCAAGTTGAAGTCCTCCCGTTTAGCTCAGTTTGTAATGTTGCCTCTCAGTGCCACCTTGGGTCCTGGTTACCTATGTACAGATTGTGTTTTGAATTAGCATGAGAATACAGAGTTTAAAAGACCAGAATGAGAATAAATAATGTCTTTAAAATACTCAAGTTATAGTTCCTTTGCAACACGAATCTGTGCCTGCAACACTGCAGAACATGAGGCCACACTGCCTCCTTGTGCTGGCCTCCAACTCACTCTGCTCCCACTCCTGGCTCTGGCTGCGAGCCACTCTGCTTCTCGCCTTGGGACTGGGCTCACGCTTGTTCTGCTGTCATTCCAAGACTCAGCATGTGACTCGACCAGTGCTCGCTCTGTTTCCCACTCCAGGACTCAGCCCACAACTTGCTCTTCTCCCCACTCCCAGACTCAGCTCCAACCCACTCTGCTCCCGATGCCGGGACTTGGTCCGCAACTCACTCTGCTCCGGGACTCGGTTACTTCTGCCCCAGAAGAGGTTCCAATGATCCAAAGATCTGAATTTCTCCACCAGTTCCTCAGCCACATATTCATCTGCTCTATTCTCCTATTCCTGCTCTCACTGGTACCCGGAGTAAACCAGAGATTATTATCCTTGAGGTTCTTCTTTTTAATCTCGAGCCTTCCTCCCCAAATTCACTCTGCAGGACTTTATCACTTTTTCTACCTATGTCGTTGGTACAAATGAGTACAATGACTCCAGCTGCTCATACTCCCCTTTGAGAATTTGTTGCAACCGCTCCTGGTTGTCCTTGGTCCTGGTACCAGGAAGGCAACACACCATCCTGACGTCTCATTCGCAGCTGTAGAAACAGTTGTTTGTGCCCCAGACCAGTCCCCCATCACAGCTCCCATGAACTTTGCCATACCCTGCTTTACAGCAGAGCCAGCTGTAGTGCCAATTACCTGACTGCTGCTGCTGTTTTCCCCTGCGACGCTATCCCTCCAACATATCCAAAATAGTATATTTGTTTGAGAGGGAGATAGCCACAAGAGAATCCTGCACCATCTGCCTACCTGTCTTGGTAGTCACCTATCTACCTGACTGAACTCGCAGTGTGTCCACTTCTCTGCAGCTGTCTATTACACTCGCTGCTTCTTGTATGATCTTCCAACTGCTGATCCAACTGATCTGTGTGGTCTGAGAGGAGTCAGACAGACACACTTGTTGCAGACATAGTCACCAGGGACAGTTGACTTCTGTCTGATCTCCCACATCTGACAGAGGAGCATATTATTCTACTGACTGCAATCTCTGTCCCTTTAACAACTAATGGACGTGGGGGAAAAAAAAGTCTTACCCTTACTTTTTTGCTGCTCACCCTCAACAAAGGTTAGTATTTCCCATGCCCGCTCTTAGCTCTCACAAGCAGCCTCACAAAAATGATTTGAACAAGACTTGCATTGCCTCCCTTCTCTACTTGCTTAAACTCCCACACTTAGCTCAACTGTCACATTTAGCTCACCACCCAGCAACTGTGCACTCTTGCTGGTTGCACTCTGTGTCACAGTAGATGTCCTCAACATTCAGTCAGAAGATGTGGGTTCAAGTCCCATATGCTATGGAGCTGTAACATAACACTGCTAAACTGGCAGATTTAATTAAAAAAACCACACAGGGTCAAACCATTCAAAATCTATACTGTTGGAGACTGGACATGGAACTGAAACTGTGTGTTGGAACCCTATATGTGCTCTGACAAATAGGAGGCGGAGGATGTAGGTGGGGTTCTAAATGAGTATTTTGTGTCAGTGTTCAGTTGTGAGAGAGACAATGTAGGTATTGAGAACAGGGAGAAAGTCTGTGATACAATTAAACAAGTTAGCTTAATCAGAGATGAGGTTCTGCATGGTCTAAAAGTAGATAAAGCTCTAGAGTCAGATGAAATGTATCCCAGCTTGTTGCATGAGGCAAGGGAGGAAATAGCAGGGCCACTGGCAAAAATTTTCAATTTCTCTCTGGACATTGGAGAGATGACAGAGGACTGGAGCACACCCAACATAGTACCATTATTCAAGAAGGTAACAATGGATAAACCAGGAAACTATACGATAGTCAGTCTAACCTCAGTGGTAGGAAAACTATTGGAAGCAACTATGAGATATGCATTTGGAGAGACAGGGATTAATTATGAACAGTCAACATGATTTTTTAAGTGGAGGTTGTTTAGTGAACTTGATTTAATTTTTCAAAATGGTAACCAGGTGTGTAGATGAAGCAAATGCGTTCGATGTAATGTACTTGGACTTCAGTGTGGCTTTTGATAATGTCTTGCATACGAGACTGATAGCAAAGGTAACAGCCCATGAGATCCAAGGAAATTTGGCTAATCCTAGCATATCAACGATGTGCTGGATTCTTCCAACATTTGTAGAGTGTCTTCCTCCAGTGATTGTATAATTATCCATTATCATTCATGACTGGATGTGGCAGGACTGCAGAGTTAGATCTGATCCATTGGTTGTGGGAATGGTTAGCTCAGTCTATCACTTGCAACTTATGCTGTTTGGCATGCAAGTAGTCCAGTTTGTTAGCTTCACTAGATTGACACCTTAATTTTTTGGTATGCTTGGTGTTGATCCTGGCATGCCTTCCTGCATTTTCCATTGAACTGAGGTTGATCCCCTGGCTTGATGACAATGGTTGAATAAGACATATGCCAGGCCATGAGGTTGCAGATTGTATTGGAGTACAGTTCTGCTGCTGCTGATGGTCCACAGCATCTAATGGATGCCCAGTCTTGAGATGCTAGATATTTTGAAACTTCATGGGCTCAACAGTCAATGTTGAGGAGCCACAGAGCAACTTCCTGTATACCACTGGGCTGCCACCTTTGCTGATGCCATTAGTGAGCCAGATGGGGTTTTCCTATAATTGACAATGGTCTTATGATTATTTATGGATTCATAATTCCAGATATTTTTTCAATTATTGAATTAAAATTCCACCATCTCCCATGGCATTATTTTAGCCAGCGTCCCCAGAACATTGCATGGGTCTTAGCATTAATTATCTACTGATAATGCCACTCAATTGCCTCTCACAGAAGTTAATCTTGAGACTCTTGTTTCATACATACAATTTAGAATTGCATGTATGAGAGTTGATCAGTAAGTTTGTAGATGATATGAAAATTGTTAGGGTAGTAAATAGTGAGGAGGATAGCTTTACATTTCAGCAGGATGTAGAATGTCTGGTAAAATAGGCTGATCAGTGGCAAATGAATTTAATTCAGATAAGTGTGACAACATGCAATTGGGCAGGATAAACAAGACGAGGAAATATATGATGAATGGTAGGACCCTGGGAAGCATCGAGGATCAGAAGGATCGTGCTGTACATGCCCACTAGTCTTTAACATAGTTAAGAAAGGAATTAAGAAGGCATGTGCTATACTTGGAGAAAGTGAGGACTGCAGATGCTGGAGATCAGAGCTTAAAAATGTGTTGCTGGAAAAGCGCAACAGGTCAGGCAGCATCAAAGGAGCAGGAGAATCGACGTTTTGGGCATAAGCCCTTTTATGAATATCAAAATTTAAGAACACGGAAGTTATGCTTGAATTGTATTGCATGCAGTTCTGGAATCCACACTACAGTAGGGATGTTATAACACCTGAAAGGTTGCAGAGGAGATTTACCAGAATGTTGCCTGGACTGGATATTTTCAGTTATGAAGAGAGATTGGACAGACTGGGATTGTTTTTGTTAGAGCTGAAGAGGTTGAGCGGGGACATGATTAAGATGTATAAAATTATGAGGAGCACAGAGAAAGTAGACAGGAAGGAACTTGTCCTTTTGGTGGAGGGATGAATGACATGGAGCATAGATTTGAGGTAAGGGACAGGAGGTTTAAAGGAAATGTGAAGAAATGTAAAGAAATATGCATTCACCCAGAGGATGGTGGGAATCTGGGACTCACTGTATGTAAAGGCAGTGAAAGCAGATATGCTCATAACACTTAATAAGTATTTGTGGACTTGTGGTACTAAGGCATACAAGGCAATGGACTCAATGCTAGAAAATGGGATTAGAATAATTAGATGCTGGTTTTTGACTGACATAAACTTGATGGGTTTTTTTCTGTAACTGTAGACCTTAACAAATCACAGATCCTCACCACTCCAAACTGCAGTGTCCAAAGCCTGCTCTGCTCTGCCCACTCATTCACTGGAAATGCTTCCCAACTAACATTATTAATGTACCACCCAATTACATCTTTCATAATACCTGCTTCACTTTAAAAAGAATCTTTTGAGAGATGTTTGCAGTGGCTCTTTTAAGGGCTGCTGGTTAAGCCTTTCAACTCTTGGAGAAAGGAGACTGATATGTGTTGTGAATGCTGCATTTATTTCAACTGGGACCCCTACTCCAGGAAGTGGATCGGCATAACTGAGGAGCTCCTGCCTGCTTTGTGTAGGACAACTGTGTATTTTTAAAGGTCTGTCTGAGACACTAGTCATTTTCATCAACCTGTTCAGACACATCGTGACACATATCGAGATATGTGGGACCTAACCCAGGTCTCCTGCTCCAATTATATGCCACATGAGCACCCAAACGTTTATCGATATTTTCCTATCAATCTGTTTAGAGATGCTATTACACTTTTCTGATGCATGTGGAACTTGAATGTGGAACTTGAACCTGGACCTCCTGGTTTTATAGATTATAGAAACTTTACAGAAACAGAGGGCATAATAATCAGATAATTCAAATATTGTGACGATTTCAAGGTTACATAAATCTAACAGAGTTTCTTGTCACGGTAATTAAAGAATTCAGAAAATTGTTTATTGGAATTGTTATTCATGTAATTTGCATTCATCAAACTCCTAATATATATTTCAGCCACTTCCTACCACTATTTTTCTATCAGTACATTTATTGCCTTTGCCTTGTAATAGTCTATAGATAATATGAACTGCTTCAGGGTGATTGGTGCTTTCAGCAAAAACTGTGTTAAGATGTAGGACAGAAGTGAGCCATTCAGCCCATTGAGTCTGTTGTGTTAAATTAAGTGGAGACACTACGGACAGTTAAGTGTTGCAAATTTGGATATTCCATGAAGTTTAGCCATTATTTCTCTGAAAGAAAGAAATCCATTTCCATGAATACTGTTGGAAATTAATGGTTACAAGATTTCACAGAAGTATTTTGAAATACAGGGCGAATCATTTTCCACAGTTTTAGTTACTTGCAGTTTACTGCGGCCTGAACATATTACAGAGAACATTCCAGAACCAGGGACCAGGGGGCTGGTGGAAAGGTGAACTTCCCATTTAAATGAATGAAATTCCTATTTGCATTTTCAGGCTTCTGTGGTAGGTCTTGCAATGTATCCCCCGCAGGTACAGGGGGATACTGTACTCCAAAAGTAAACCCTACTTTTAACGGGGGCTAGGGAGGGGATGGGTGAAGGGAAATTAAAAATTAATATTCTCTTTCTAGTAATGGTACTTAAAATATCCATTATTCTTTTTGAATTCTTTGACAAAATCTAGTTATGTTTACCGTGGTTAAGTTCCTTTCACTTTGTGGAGAGAAACTAAGAGATTCTTCACTGTTATCAAACTCAGATGCTGAAACTTCTTTGTAACATGGTCGTGCCGCTGTTGATCTCCGTGGACAGGTTCTCTTCTTCCTTCCATCCTGGACTTTTACTGAATTGGTTGCCTCAATTCGCTTTAAACAAAAATAATATATATTTAAAGCACTTCATAATGCATCACTGGAAAATAAATAACAGCAAAATATACTTTTTAAAAATAATTTTGTTGGATGTGGACATTGTAAGGCCAATATTTGTTATTCATTCCTGAAGGATACAAGTGGCTTGCTTGGCCCTTTCAACCATCATGCTGTGAGTCTGTAATCACAGTGACAGACATCATGTGTAAGCCAAAGCAGCTGGCAGAAATTGCTTCTGCAAATGGCATGAGTAAACAACAACTGATGATAGCTTCAAGGCCAGCTTTATTGAGACAACTTTCAGTACCAGATTTTTTAATAAATTAATTATATCTAAATGCTACAGGATACCATTAATTACTGGCCATATTATATTACCACTACATCACTCATATTTCAATTCCCTCACTGAAGCTATTCCCCACCTATCAAAACATATTTTGGTCCTTATACTTCCACGGGGCTGACATGTGCTACTGGAATGTGTGAACATCATTTCGAGCATAAAACATAACAGCCCTTGATGTTGTGCCGACCTGTGGAATGAATCTGAAGCCCATCTAACCTACACTATTCCATTCTCGTCCACTTGCCTATACAATGATCATTTAAATGCCTTTAAGGTTGACGAGTCTACTACTGATGCACGCAGTGTGTTCCATCCCCCGACTGCTCTCTGAATAAAGAATCTACCTCTGACATCTGACCTAGATATATCACCCCTCAATTTAAAGCTATTTCCCCTCATGCTAGCCATTGCATCCAAGGAAAAAGGCTGTCACTGTCCAACATACCTAACCTTCTGATTATCTTATATGCCTCAATTAAGTTGCCTCTCAACTTTCTTCTCTCAAAAGAAAACAGCCTCAAGTCCTTCAACCTCTCCTCGTAAGACCTTTCCTCTATTCAAAGCAACATCCTAGTAAATCTCCTCTGAACTCTTTCCAAAACTTCCACATCCTTCCTATAAAGCGGTAACCAGAACTGTATGCAATACTCCAAATATGGCCACACCAGAGTTTTGTACAGCTGCAACATGACCTCATGGTTCCGAAACTCAATCCCTTGACCAATAAAAACATACACACTGTATGCCTTCTTAACAACCCTATCAACTTGGGTGGCAACTTTCAAGGATCTATGTACCTGGAAACTGTAATCTCTCTGCTCATCTACACTACCAAGAATCTTACCATTAGCCCAGCATTCCTGTTACTCCTTCCAAAGTGAATCACCTCACATTTTTCCACACTAAACTCCATTTGTCACCTCTCAGTCCAGCTCTGCAGCTTATCTATGTCTCTCCGTAACCTACATCTTCATCACTATCCACAACTGTAAGTTGGGCGGCACGGTGGCACAGTGGTTAGCACTGCTGCCTCACAGCGCTAGAGACCCGGGTTCAATTCCCGACTCAGGCGACTGACTGTGTGGAGTTTGCATGTTCTCCCCGTGTCTGTATGGGTTTCCTCCCACAGTCCAAAGATGTGCAGGTCAGGTGAATTGGCCATGCTAAATTGCCCGTAGTGTTAGGTAAGGGGTAAATGTAGGGGTATGGGTGGGTTGCGCTTCGGTGGGGCGGTGTGGACTTGTTGGGCCAAAGGGCCTGTTTCCACACTGTAACTAATCTAATCTAAACTCTATCGAACTTGGTGTCATCCGCAAACTTACTAATCCATCCTTTTATACCCTCATCCAGGACTCCCCAAACAACAGTGGGACCAAAACAGATCCTTGCGGTACTCCACCTAGTAACTGAATTCCAGGATGAATATCTCCCATCAACCACCACCCTGTGTCTTCTTTCAGTAGCCAATTTCTGATCCAAACCACTCAATCACCTTCAATCCCATGTCTCTGTATTTTGTGCATGAGCGTTCTGTGGGGAACCTTATCAAATGCTGTACTGAAATCATGTACACCACATCAACCAGTTTACCCTCATCCACCTGTTTGGTCACCTTCTCTAAGAACTCAATAAGGTTTGTGAGGCACGGCCTATCCTTCACAAAACCATGCTGACAATACCTAATCAACTTACTCCTCTTCAGATGACTATAAATCCTATTCCCTATAACCCTTTCCAACACTTTACCCACAACTGAAGATAGGCTCACAGGTCTGTAGTTTCCAGGGTTGTCTCTACTCTCTTTCTTGAAGAGGGAATGACATTTGCTATCCTTCAGTCTTCTGGCACTATTTTTGTAGACAATGACAATATAAAGATCAAAGTCAAAGATTTGGCAAGATCCTCCCTGGCTTCCCAGAGAATCCCAGGATAAATCCCATCTGGTCCAGTAGACTTACCTACTTTCACACTTTCCAGAATTGTTAACACCTCCTCCTTATGCCCATCAATCCCACCTAGTCTAATAGCCTGTACCTCAGTATTCTCTTCAACCACACTGTCTTTCTCTTGTGTGAATACTGATGAAAAGTATTCATTTAGCGCTTCTCTAATCTCCTCTCACTCCATGCACAACTTCCCACTACTATGCTTGATTGGCCCCAATCTTACTCGTCATTCTTTTGTTCCTGATATAGTTATAGAAAACCTTAAGAGTTTTCCTTGATCCTATCCGCCAATGACTTCTCATGTCCCCTCCTGGCTCTTCTTAACTCTCCCTGTAGGTCTTTCCGGGTTAACCTGCAACTCTCAAGTCCCCTAACTGAGCGATCACATCCCATCCTAACATAAGCCGCTTTTTTCCTCTTGAAGAGAGATTCAACTGCCTTAGTAAACCATGGCTCCCGTGTTTGACAACTTCTTCCCTGTCTGACTGGTACATACTTATCAAGGGCGCACAGCAGCTGGTCCTTGAATAAGCTCCACATTTCATTTGTGCCTGTCCCCTGCAGTTTCCTTTCCCATCCTATGCATCTTAAATCTTGCCTAATTGCATCTTAATTGCCTTTCCGCCAGCTATAACTCTTGACCTGCGGTATATGCCTATTCCTTTCCCTCACTAAAGCAAACATAACTGAATTGTGGTCACTATCACCAAAGTGCTTACCTACCTCCAAATCTAACGGCTGGCCTGGTTCATTACCCAGTACCAAATCTAATGTGGCCTCGCCCCTTGTGGGCCTATCTACATACTATATCAGGAAACCCTCCTGCACACATTGGACAACAACTGACCCATCTAAAGTACTTGAACTATAGTATTTCCAATCAATATTTGGAAAGTTAAAGACACCCACAACTATTCTGTCACACTCACTCCTTTCGAGGATCATCTTTGCTATCCTATCCTCTACAGCTCTGGAACGATTTGGAGGCTGATAGAAAACTCCTAACAGGGTAACCTCTCCATTCCTGTTTCTAATCTCAGCCCATACTACCTCAGTAGATTAGTCCTCAAGTGTCCTTTCTGCAACCGTGATACTGTCCTTGACTGACAATGCCACACCATCCACCTTTTTTTTAACCATTTCCTTTGTTCTTTCTGAAACATCTAAATTCCGGAACTTGCAATAACCATTCCTGCCCCTGTTCAGCTCATATCTCTGAAATGGCTACAACATCGACGTCCCAGGTACGAACCCATGCTGCAAGTTCACCCACCTTATTCCGGATGTTCCTGGCATTAAAGTAGGCACACTTCAAACTAACTTCTTGCCTGCCGGTACCTTCCTGCGATCTTGAAATCTTAGTTCTGACTTCACTACTCTCATCCTCCTGTATACTCGAACTGCAATTTCAATTCCCTTCTCCCCTGCTGAATTAGTTTAAACCCACCCAAAGAGCATTAGCAAACATCCCCCCCTCCCCCGGATATTGGTACCCGTCCGGTTCAGATGAAGACTGTCCCGTTCCTAGAGGTCCCACCTACCCCAGAAATAGCCCCAATTATCCAGGAATCCAAAACCCTCCCTCCTGCACCATTCCTGTAGCCACATGTTCAACTCCTCTCTCTCCCTATTCCTCACCTTGCTTGCACATGGCATGGGCAACAAACCAGAGATAACAACTTTGTTTGTTCTAGCTCTAAGCTTCCACCCTAGCTCCCTGAATTTCTGCTTTAAATTCCCATCTCTCTTCCTACCTATGGCATTGATGCCTATGTGGACCACTACTTGGGGCTGCTCCCCCTCCCCCCTCAAGAATACCGAAAACACGATCAGAGACATCACAAAACCTGGCACCTAGGAGGCAACACACCAACTGTGAGTGTCTCTCATTCCCACAGAACCTCCTATCTGTGCCCTAACTATGCAGTCCCCAGTGACTAGTTGAATTTTCTGACATACTGACTCTTCCTAATCATACCACTGCTTTGCACATAACTCCTAATTCTATCCTAAATAATTGTCTCTTGTAGCCTCCCCACTACTAAAGTTAAAATGACTATTCTGTAATTGACTGGCTTATCCTCACAACCTTTCTCGAATAAGATTGCAATATTTGCAATTTTCCTGTCTTTAGGCACTTCCACTGAAAGTTTGAGAGTCATGTCCCTACAATTTCCACTCTCATTTTCTTCAAAGTCGTTGAATGCATCTCATTCACCCCCAGTGCCTTGTAAACTTTAAGAACCAACAGTACACCCATGACCTCTGCCCTGTCAATATTTGTCCTTCTAGTGCTATAGTCTCTTCCTCTGTCACCATGGTCTGGGTGGCATCTCTACTTTTGGTAAAGACACATGCAAAATAGTTACTTAACATCTCAGACATACATTCCGCATGAGGGTTTAATCCCTCTTTGGTCTCTAATCTGCCCTACTCCTCATTTTGTTGTTGAGACAGCCATAGACTTTGGGACAACTCTTCATTTGGCCGCCAGTCTTTCTTCATTAACATTTTTTTGCTTCGCTTATTTGGTTTTCACCTCTCCTCTGAACCTTTGATATTCCATTTGGTTCTCAATTTTACTTTCTACCTGACACTTGCTAGGTGTCACACTGTTTCTGCTTTATCTTAATATCGATCTCCTTTGTCATCCAGGGAGCTCTGAATTTGTTTTTTCTTATTTTCCCATTGAGGGAATATGCCCTGTCTGACATACAAGCCCGCTCCTCTTTGAAGTTAGCCCATTATTCAGTGACTGCTCTTCCTGTTAACCTCTCATTCCAATCAATTCTGCCCAGTTCTGCCTTGTCCAGCTGAATTCTGCTCTCCACCAAATAATTTTTCTCATGTTGGATTCTTGCATTCTCCACAATCATCCTGAACTTTATAATGCAATGATCATTCTTTCCTAAGTGGTCCCCAACTGACACAAATTCACCTTAGTGAAATGAACCAGTTCCTATAGTGCATCCTTTCTTGTTGGACTAGAAACATACTGTCATAGGATAGTCTTCTACACACATTTCAGGAACATTTGCCCCTTGCTGCTCCTTAAGGGAGATAATAGCCGAGTGGTATAATAATCAGAAGGTTAATTTAGAAACTCAGCTAATGGAGAGTACAGCAGATGATTGAATTTGAATTCAATAAAGATCTGGAATTAAGAATCTTACAATGACCATTAAACTACTGCCTAAGTTGAAAACAAATCTGGTACATGAAAGCCCTTCAGTGGAGACTGTGATGATATGTGCCTTTAAGAGGGCAGACAAAGTTAAAAATCACACAACGCCAGGTTATAGTCCAAAAGGTTTATCTGGAAGTACTAATTTGGCCGACCGCCTATGTGGAGTTTGCACATTCTCCCCGTGTCTGCGTGGGTTTCCTCCAGGTGCTCTGGTTTCCTCCCACAATCCAAAGATGGGCAGGTTAGGTGAATTGGCCATGTTAAATTGCCCATAGTGTTCAGGGATGTGTAGGTTAGGTCTATTAGTCAGCGGCAAATATAGGGTAGGGGAATGGGTGTGTGTGGATTACTCTTCAGAGGTTGGTGTGGACATTTTAAGCTGAAGGGCCTGTTTCCACACTGTAGGGATTCTAATTCTAATAATGGATGTGTCTATTAGATTTCCAGAGGCCATTCAGTTACACAGTGTCACAGAAAAAGGTTGTTGAAGACTCACTCAAATCTTTTATAAGATACTGACTACCCACAGAAATATAGTCAGATCAAGGATCAAATTTTACATCAAGATTATTTAGGTAAGTTATGGATACTGTTGGAATAAAACAATTCAAGTCTACTTTGTACCATGTAGAATTACAGGGATCAGTAGTGGCAGCAAATGTTTAAGATCATGTTGAGGGCTACAGTCAAGATAATCCAGAATATTGGGATAAAGGAATTCCATTTGCACTATTTTGCCGTTATGGATGCACCTGATGAATCAACTAAATTCAATCCATTTGTTTTAGTTTTTGAGCATGAGATAAGAGGGCCACTGAAATTAATTAAGGAGAATTGGGGAGTCAAAGTTCAGAGACTATGTAATTGGACTATTTGTCAAATTTCAGGGAGAGATTAAATAGAGTGGATAAAATAGCTAGACAGCAGATAAAAATATCACAGCATGTGATGAAACAGGAAGCAGACAACAGATTGAAAATTGATTATCCTGACTAATTTGCAACTTCTGAAGTTCAAACTCTTTTGCTCTTTCTTCTCTCCCTTTCTCTTTCTTCTCTAAGAATCTTCTCTCCCTTCCTTTCTCTTCTAACTCAAGCTGCTTCGTCTGCAATTGAATTTTACTTATTTCCGAAGTTTCTAATGGTCTTTCCAGCACATTTAACCGTTGAGCTATTTTGGTAATAACTCATCTTTCTTCAGAGACACAGTCAATCCCAGCCCTAACTTGTCTGCCAAGTGCAGCAGCTTTTCCTTCCACACCTTTTGTAAAACTCCCCAAGTCATATCTTCCACCCTCAGAAAACACTTAATAACTGAAAGTGCCATTTCTCTCACTTTTAATCTAACCAACCATCAGTAATCAAAGTTAAAAATCATACAATGCCAGGTTATAGTCCAACAGGTTTAATTGGAAGCACACTTGCTTTCAGAGCGTCGCTCCTTCATCAGGTGGTAGTGGAGGGCTCAATCCTAACGCACAGAATTTATAGCAAAAATTTACAGTGTGATGTAACTGAAATTATACACTGAAAAATTGATTGTCTGTTAAGCCTTTCATCTGTTAGAATACTATGACAGTTTCACTTCTTTCTTGTATAAATCACAAAACCTTTTTTTAAAAAAGTTGCATTCTCAGGTTAACTGTTAACAATGGTGATAGCTAGACAATATGTTGAAGGTGTTAGACCCCTGTGTTCTCTGTCTATGCCATGATGTTGAGATTGATTCTAATCTAAAAAGTGAGATAACGGAGTTTTACATGAATTCATGCAGTTTTTGAGCAAAGTACAATGTAATCCTGCGAGTACAAACTCACCGCACAAAATATATGTGTGAATGTGGGTCTTTATCTATCTGTGTGTGTGTGTCTGTCTGTCTGAATTGGGGGTTGTGAGTGTGCGAAAGTGTATGTGTGCGTGCGTAGTGAGTACAGAGTGGCTTAAGTCTGTGAGGGGGTGTGTGGGTGTCTGTGTGCACGTCTGTGTATATGTGTGTCCATGTGTATAGGGGTGCCTGTGTGTGAGTGTTTGTGTGTGTACAGTGCAGTGGTGGTCACCTGTAATGTGACATGAACCCAATGTCCCGGTTGAGGCCCTCCCTACGGGTACCGAACTTAGCTATCAGCCTCTGCTCGGCCACCTTTCGCTGCTGCCTGTCCCGAAGTCCGCCTTGGAGGATGGTCACCCGAAGGTCTGAGATCGAATGTCCTGGACCATTGAACTGTTCCCCAACTGGGAGGGAACACTCCTGTCTGTTGATTATTGTGCGGTGCTCATTCATCCCTTGTCGTAGCCTTTGCTCGGTTTCCCCAATGTACCATGCTTCTGTGCATCCTTGCTTGCAATGTATAAAGTAGACAACGTTGGCTGAGTCACATGAGTACCTGCCATGTACAAGATGGGAGGTGTCCATTACGCGTGGGGACACCTCCCATCTTGTACATGGCAGGTACTCATGTGACTCAGCCAACGTTGTCTACTTTATACGTTGCAGGCAAGGATGCCCGGAGGCATGGTACATTGGGGAAACCGAGCAAAGGCTACGACAAGGGATGAATGAGCACCGCACAACAATCAACGGACAGGAGTGTTCCCTCCCAGTTGGGGAACAGTTCAATGGTCCAGGACATTCGATCTCGGACCTTCGGGTGACCATCTTCCAAGGCGGACTTCGGGACAGGCAGCAGCGAAAGGTGGCCGAGCAGAGGCTGATAGCTAAGTTCGGTACCCGTAGGGAGGGCCTCAACCGGGACCTTGGGTTCATGTCACATTACAGGTGACCACCACTGCACTGTACATACACACAGATACTCCTACATACACACACTCTCACACACACAGGCACTCCTATACACTCATACACACGGGCACACATATACACAAACGTGCACACAGACACCCACACACACCCTTACAGACACACACACTCTCACATGCACCCCCTCACAGACTTAAGACACTCTGCACTCACTACACACACACACACATACACCTTCTCACACTCACAACTCCCAACCCAGACAGACACACACACACAGACAGACAAACACATATATTTTGTGGGCTGAGTTTGTACTTGCAGGATTACATTGTACTTTGCTCAAAAACTGCATGAATTCATATAAAACTCCGTTATCTCACTTTTTAATTAAGAATCAATCTAAACATCATAGCATAGACAGAGAACACAGGGGTCTAACAACTTCAACACATTGTCTAGCTACCACCATCGTTAACAGCTAACCTGAGAATGCAACTTTTTTAAAAAAAGGTTTTGTGATTTACACAAGAAAGAAGTGAAACTGTCACGGTATTCTAACAGATGAAAGGCTTAACAGACAATCAGTTTTTCAATGTATAATTTCAGTTACATCACACTGTAAATTTTTGCTATAAATTCTGTGCGTTAGGATTGAGCCCTCCACTACTACCTGATGAAGGAGCGACGCTCCGAAAGCTAGTGTGCTTCCAATTAAACCTGTTGGACTAAAACCTGGTATTGTGTGATTTTTAACTTTGTACACCACCGGCATCTTCAAATCGGTAATCAAAATTAACAGATTTTCTCACCTAAGTTTTATTATTGTTTTTAAATGTAGGACATTAATCCCCAAATGTTTAAATCTGCTAGGACCCTTCATACCCCAAATCTGTTCAAATCTGTCCAGATCCCAGACTTGATCCGTCCAGCTCTGTCAAAATCGATCCAAGCCTGTCCAAATCCCAGACTCAAGCTCCCAATCTGTTCAATTCCTGGACAACAAGCCCCCAGTCTGTTCAGCAGATCAAAATAATCATAATTTTGCGAGTGGGAATAAAATATTAGTGTTACTACGAGTGGTAGCTAAACCATTAAAGGCAAGGTTTAGTGGATTTTATCAAATCAAAAGGAAATGGAGTGAGGTGAACTACTCAATAAAAAGAGCTGGAAATGTGTTGCTGGAAAAGCGCAGCAGGTCAGGCAGCATCCAGGGAACAGGAGAATCGACGTTTCGGGCATAAGCCCTTCTTCAGGAATGAGGAAAGTTTGTCCAGCAGGCTAAGATAAAAGGTAGGGAGGAGGGACTGGGGGGAGGGGCATCGGAAATGTGATAGGTTCCAGCAGGCTAAGATAAAAGGTAGGGAGGAGGTCCAGCAGGCTAAGATAAAAGGTAGGGAGGAGGTCCAGCAGGCTGGGGCGTCGGAAATGTGATAGGTGGAAAGAGGTCAAAGTGAGGGTGATAGGTCAGACTGGGGTGGGGGCGGAGAGGTCGGGAAGAAGATTGCAGGTTAGGAAGGCGGTGCTGAATTCGATGGATTTGACTGAGACAAGGTGGGGGGAGGGGAAATGAGGAAACTGGTGAAACCCGAGTTCATCCCTTGTGGTTGGAGAGTTCCTAGCCGGAAGATGAGGCGTTCTTCATCCAACCGTCGTTTCGCTGTGGTCTGACGATGGAGGAATCCAAAGACCTGCATATCCTTGGTGGAATGGGAG
>NC_057729.1:1647442-1668236 GCF_004010195.1 Chiloscyllium plagiosum | reverse complement strand
AAAAGCGTGCAAGCCCCCGCCCCCAAAACAGCCCCCTGCCAACCACTCCCCCCTCCCCATCCATCCCCAGCCCGTCTCCGGGGCAGCTGGACTGCACACCAACAAGACTGCTGCTGCAGTTGCCTTTGTGGGGTAAGTCTCCAAATAACACACACATAGCCACAGCCACAGACACAACTTTTGACTGCAAATTATTGACAGGTTTCATGTTTGCCCTGTACACAACAATTTTGCAGAGATTATTCCTGGGAAGTTGGGTGAGGGGAGGGGGGTGGGAAGGAGGAGCAAGTTAGGGTCCACCCCTCCGTAGAACTCTAGGGAAACTGTGGGGAGAATGAAAGGGAGGGAGGTCAGTTATTTGGAAACGGTGCCTGTTTAATCACTAACAAAAGACACGATCACTGTTGGAAACACATCTTTGATGTAATATTTCTATCGGGACCTCAAGATCTCCTTCGGATAATCAAGGTTCCCCTGTATTCGGAAGGTGGGACAAGCAGCTTATATTTCTCAGTTAGACTTACTCAGACGATATTGGCAGGTACCTTTATCCGAAAGAGTGAAAAAAATTCCGGCTTTTGTGACATTGTTTTGGTCACCTTGCTATAGGAAGAATGTTATTAAATTGGAAAGACTGCAGAAGAAATTTACAAGGATGGTGCCAGGACTCAAGGGTCTGAGTTATAGGGAGAGGTTGGATAAGCTAGGACATTTCTTTTAGAGCATAGGAGACTGAGAGGGGATCTTATAGAAGTGTACAAGATCATGAGAGGCATGGATAGGGTAAATGAACTCAGTCTTTTTCCCAGGGTTGGAGAATTGAGGATGAGAAGGCATCAGTTTAAAGTTATGGGGAAAGATTAAAAGGGAAGCTGAGGGGCAACCTTTTTACACAGACGTTGGTACACATATAGAATGAGCTGCCTGTGGAAGTGGTTGAGGCGAGTACATTAACAACATTTAGAAGGCATTTGGACAAATACATGGACAGGAAAGGTTGAGAAGGAAATGGGACAAGTGCAGGGAAATGGGGTTAGCATGGCTGGACATGTCAGTCATGGACCAGTTTGGGCCAAAGGGCCTGTCTCCATGCTGCAGATCTCCAAAACTTTATAGAGAGGAACAAGATGACTTTTTTTTTTAGATTAGATTACATTACAGTGTGGAAACAGGCCCTTTGGCCCAACAAGTCCACACCGACCCGCCGAAGTGCAACCCACCCATACCCCTACACTTACCCCTTCATCTAACACTGCGGGCAATTTAGCATGGCCAATTCACCTGACCTGCATATCTTTGGACTGTGGGAGGAAACCGGAGCACCCGGAGGAAACCCACGCAGATACAGGGAGAATGTGCAAACTCCACACAGTCAGTCGCTTGAGGTGGGAATTGAACCCAGGTCTCTGGCGCTGTGAGGCAGCAGTGCTAACCACTGTGCCGCCCATGGCAAGTACTCATCTAATTATGCATGATGTAGATATAGGAGATGCTGTTCCAATTATGCAACAGCATTATAGACTTAACCCTCTAAAGTTGGCTCAGGCTAAAAAGAAGGGCTCATGCCCGAAACGTCGATTCTCCTGCTCCTTGGATGCTGCCTGCCCTGCTGCGCTTTGCCAACAACACATTTTCAGCTCAGGCTAAAAAGAGATTGAATGTATACTCCAAGACAACATAAATGAAGTGAGTTGCAGTGACTGGAACGTACCTATAGTAATGGTGCCAAAACTAGACAGTACCCGATGATATGCGTAGATTATCACAAAATCAATGAAGATTCCACATTTGGAAGACTATATTGAAAAGGTGGGAAAAGCAACTTATATTTCTAAGTTGGACATACTCAGAGGATACTGGTAGGTAACTTTATCCGAAACAATTACGACTATTTCGGCTTTTGTAACACTGAATGGAATATAACAATTTGAAGTCATACCATTTGGTATGAAAAATGCACCAGTCACATTTCAAAGACTAACCAATAAAGTCATTTCTGGATTACCTAACTGTGTGGTTTACATCGAAGACCTGTTGAATTTTAGTCACACATGGAAGGAACATTTCCAGCATTTATCAGAACTATTTGATTGACTTTGGGAGGTGGGTTTGGAGGTAAACCTGGCTAAGAGTGAATTCGCTGAAGCCCAAGTCAAATTCTTGGGCCACATCATCAGACTTGGGAAGATGGCCTCCTGGAATGTGAAATCAGAGGTTATTGGGGAGTTTCCCATACCATTGACAAGAAGAGAGGAATACTAAGATTCCTGGGATTGAGTGGGTTTTACTGGAAACTTTTACCGAATTTTACTGTACGATTGCTCCACTGACTGACCTATTGAAGAAGTGCAGGAAATTTCATTGCACGGCCCATAACAGATCTTATTAAAATTATTCTTCACTAAGTTGAGAACTCTGATTTCAGGCTCATCCTAGTTCTCTTCCATGACAATCTTGAATCTGACGGAGTTATCATCATTGTTAGCAAACACTTCCCGCCCTCCACCTAGCATTTGTTCCCTAAAATTAAGTTCAGGACCCGTCAGTCCTTCTACGTACTGGCTTAAAAAGCTGTCAAGCTTGCGTTATACGAAGTTTTTAAAAATTCATTTGTGGGACTTGGGTGCCGCTGGCTGGCCAGCACTGATCGCCCGTCCCTATTTGCCCTTGAGAAGGTGGTGGCGAGCTGCCTTCTTGAATCACTGCAGTCCACTTGCTGTGGGCTGACCCACAATGCTAGTAAGGAGGGAATTTCAGGATTTTGACCTAACGACTGTGATGGAACGGCGGTATATTCCCAAGTTAGGGTGGTGAGTGCCCTTGCACCTCAGCGCTTCCTCCAAGCGTTATTCAACATGGAGGAGTACGGATTCATCAGCCGAAGGAGGACAGTATGTGGTAACCAGTTAGAGGTTTCCTTGCCCATGTTTAATCTAAAGCCATGAAACTTCATGGGGTCCAGAATTGATGTCAAGGACTTCCAGGACAACTCCCTCCTGACTGTATACTACTGTGCCGCCACCTCTGCTGGTCTGTCCTGCTAGTGGCACAGGACATATCCAGGGATGATAATGATGATGCCTGGGGTGTTATCTGTAAGGTATGATTCCATAAGAATGACTATGTCAGGCTGTTGCTTGACTAGTCTGTGAGTCGGCTCTCTCAGTTTCGGCACTAGTTCCTAGATGTTGGTAAGGAAGACTTTGCATTGTCAACAGGGCTGTTTGTGTTTTTGCCATTGCCTTTTCCAGTTCCAAGGTCGATGCCGGGTGGTCTGTCTAGTTTCACTTCTTTGTTGCGACTTTCTAGCGACTGATACAACTGAGTGGCTTGTTAGGCCATTTCAGAGGGCAGATGAGAGTCAACCACATTGCTGTGGCTCTGGAGTCACATGGAGGCCAAATCAGGGAAGGATGACAGTTTCCCTTCTCTAAAGGACATTAGTGAACCAGATACGTTTTTCCGATAATTGACAATGGTTTCATGGTCATCAGTCAACTCTTAATTCCTGACTTTTTTAAAATTGAATTCAAATTTCACCAACTGCCATGGTAGGATTCAAACCCAGGTCCCCAGAACATTATTCTGGGTTTCTGGATTAATAATTGAGTGCTAATACCATTAGACCGTTGCCTCCCCTTTAGAAGGGATTGCACACTGTGACAACCCCAGCTGAAGTTGGCAAGTTCAAATCTCCTACTATCAGTACCCAATTACTGTGATACCACTATGAAATTTGCTGACATATTTATTCTTCTATTTCTCTCAGACTGTCTAGGGGCCTACAGTAGATTCCAACACTCCAAACGAAGTGACTACAGGTAATTTTGCTATAACGCATGTTTCATTAATGTCAATCCACTGGAATGTGACTGATGAATTAGGTACTGTTTCTAAAGTGAACTTTCAAGATGCGTTGCCTGTAACGTGATTACATCGCCAATACTTAAAGCACTGTTTTTAAAGTGCAATTCTTCTACGATGTGGGGTTGCATATGAATGCAACCATCGTGTTATAGAAGAACTACCTGTACTCCTTTTTGGTTTTAAATTCTTCCCATTTGGTTTCATTTGAGCAGCTTTCTGAGATGTCATCCCTCCTTACTACTGTAATAGATTTCTTGATCAAAATTGCAACAACTCCTCCCTTTATTTTCTTCCCTGCCTTGCCTGAACAACCACTATCTTGGAAACTGAGCCACCAATCCTGCCCCTCTCTCAAACATATCTCAATGACAGCAATGACAACGTAACCCCACCTTTTAATTTCTGCCTGTAACTCAGCTACCTTGTTCCTCAGATTCCTGCAATAAAATAACTAACCTTGTTAAACTTCCTGTGTATTAACTAACCTAGAATGGCAATGCCTTCCTGACTTACTTGCTATGTCTTCTAATTTTGGCCAATCAATTTTCCCCGTTGAACTTTATTTCAGGATTCCAGCCCCTTGCTATATTAACTTAAATCCTCCCCAATAGTGCTAACCAACCTCCCTGCAAGGATACCAGATCATATTCTGGTTCAGATGCAACCCAACTGCTCTGTATAAGTCCCTTCATTCCAAAAATGGTCCCATTGTCCCAGAAATCTAAAGCCCTCCTTACTGCCACACATTCACCTGGGCTAACGTATGTCTTTCCTCACTTGCAGATCGCGGTGGACGTCGTCCAGAGATTACCTTTCCGGTCCTGTTTTTGAATCTAGCTGCCTAAATTCTTTTTCTTTTTTTCATCTCTTTTTCACGGTGGCACAGTGGTTAGCACTGCTGCCTCACAGTGCCTGAGACCCGGGTTCAATTCCCGCCTCTGGCGACTGACTGTGTGGAGTTTGCGCGTTCTCCCCGTGTCTGCGTGGGTTTCCTTCGGGTGCTCCGGTTTCCTCCCACAGTCCAAAGATGTGCAGGTCAGGTGAATTGGCCATGCTAAATTGCCCACAGTGTTAGGTAAGGAGTAAATGTAGGGGTATGGGTGGGTTGCGCTTCTGCGGGTCGGTGTGGACTTGTTGGGCCGAAGGGCCTGTTTCCACACTGTAATGTAATCTAATCTAATCAACCAATGTCACTGGCACCATGGGAACTGCAATCTCTGTCTGTTTGCCCTCTCCCTTCAGATTGCCCTACTGCCAATCAGTGACACCACGCACAAGATTAAAGTGGTGCTGGAAAAGCACAGCAGGTCAGGCAGCATCCGAGGAGCAGGAAAATTGATGTTTCGGGCAGAAGCCCTTCATCAGAAATGAGGAGGCAACCAGGGAACCCCTTTGCAGCTGCAGAAACATCTGTCTGTATGGAAAATGAAGAACATGAAAGCATAGGAAGGGTTAAAGCATGAAGACCACTGGGAATCTGTGGTCTGTGGAAGGCAGGATGGGATAAGAATAGTGGAATGCTCTTTCACCAATTAGCAGAGTAAGGTTAAGGCTGAAAAGTCACTCTGGCGAGATGAGATAACACAAGTAATAAAGCAAGTTTCTCTATTAAGTATCATTGTGACAAGATTGGGACATGACATTAAAATATCTAATTAATAGTTAGTAGAGTCAGCTTGAGACAGGAGACTATTGTAATAGATGGAATAGCTAACATAACTGGAGTCCCCAAGATACATGATAAATAACCAGGCTCAAGGGGAGCCAGAAATGATGTGCTGGGGATGCCATCAACCAGGCCACTTTAGGAGAATTGCTCTTCTTGGACCGGGCCCTCTCTGCCCTACAGTGGGCTTAGACGGTGGGAATCCCCAGTAGCCACTTCCCAGACACCTACAGGCCCAGCAGGACCTGTTCACCCATATGGAATGTGTTAAGGATGCTCTGAGAACCTGAGTGGGAAGGGCACTACCCAGTAGTAGCATGGGAGGCTGATCAAGAACGAGTAATACAAGTTAACATAGAAGGGCGGCTGACACTGGTGATGATAGATATTGGAGCTACATACACTTGTGTACAGCCGCGGTATGCCTCTCACCTTCCCATGTCAAGTAAATTTGTTAAAACTGTAGGGTTCTCAGGGAAATCACAGTTAACTCAATTTATTGCATTTGAGAAGTGAAGCAATAGTATTAGGGGAGCAGGGAGTGATCCTGCAATTAGAGAGAAATGTGTTCCTGGAAAGTGATATACTGTATCAGGTCCACACCACATGTAAACTTACTGGTAAATAAGGGATATCAATGTAAAAGACTTAGGACCTATGGCCAGGCATGTAGAAACAGTTAGGAAATGGCATATGCTCAGGACAGGGGTTTGGGAATCCGGGGATGGCAGCTATATTAAAATCCTAGCATGCTGCAACTTGACAGGGAATCCGAAGGAAGTCAAGGTAACACCCCTGCAGAGCATGCCAGTGACAGTGGAGGTAGATGATCAATATGGTAATGAGCGATTGGATGCATTTCCAGCCACTTTGTGGTCACAGCATGATACAGATGTGGGGAGACTGAAATCAGTTAGCCCAGTGGAAATAAGGTTGAAACCAGGAGCTGAGACAGTAGTGAAATTTCTGATGAATGAAGTTATCCCAAGGTTTGGTATACCGTCGGAAATTAGTTCAGACAATAGATTTGTCTTCATTCAGAAAGTAGTTAAGTTGGTGCTGCAGTCTTTGAGAATCAAACAGAGGTTTGGGTACGTGTATCATCCCCAGTCACAGGGTATGGTGGAAAGGATTAAGGGACATTGAAGCCAAATTAAACAAGATCTGCGCAAGCACCAACCTTAATTGGGTTGATGCGCTGCTGCTGGTGCTAATAAGTTATCGCATGCAGACTAATTGCATGACCAATCTAACACCGCATGAGATGCTCACAGGTAGACCTATGCCAGTACCCAGGTGGAGAGGCCCATATGGAGGGCCTAGCTTGGAGCGGTTCAGCTTAGAACTTAAGCAATATATGCAGCAGCTAACTATGATGCATGAGACTATCCACCTGCAGGAAACACAAAGGGAACCGACACCTGTCAACGAAGAAGGACCTATTAAACCCAGGGATTAGGTGTACGTACGGGTTTTTCGAAGATGCTGGAATGAGCCAAGGAGAGAGGGACCTTTCCTAGTGGCTAAGGCATCACCTACCGCCATCCTAGTGGAAGGACGACACATATGGTACCACCTTAATCATTGTACTAAAGCTCTCCCACCAGCACAAACTAACTCTAACACTGAGTAAGTGGAGCTGAGGCCGGGCAGGCCACACATGAGGCTAGTACCCCTCAGCAGGATTCCAAACAAGGTACAGGTGAAGTTCTTGTGCATACTGATCATTCCAGAAATGATTGTGATGGAGATGTGGATCATAATTCTCCTGGCAGTGGGGATGGGGAATCATGGGGGATGATCCTGATACCCCCCCACCTCTCTGATGCCAGGCCCGCATACACAGACATGGAGACCATTAGTTTGGCAGACCTGGACTGGTAATGCCTGGGTCACTCAGACTGGGAGACAAAGACGTATTAGAAGTGCAGACCTTGCTGCCCCAACATGGGTATGTGCCCGTGACAATCACTGGTATCAATGAGCAAACTATACGGTCGTAATGATGGCTAGACAGGACTATTTCTTGTGTATTAAGGCAATCCACTCATAGTATGTTGTCCCTATGCCTTATAACTCGACCACCTGTACTCAATGGCGTTTGCAGCATTCTAGCCGACCTCTTAATCTGGATGATTCATCAACTACAGGCAATCCCATTGCCCGTTTTGGTGCCTCCTACCTCAGGCCTCTACATTTGAGCAGCAGGATGATGTGGGCAGGTAGCAACTCCAATGGTGGTGTGGCTATAGTACCCTGTGGTCTACCAGTAAGACACTTTCCCGGGGCTGCTTTCAGGATACGGGAAGGGTTGGGTTTTGAATGCTTTAAGCGAAATGGCTCTACACCAGTAGGCTATTTTAAGGGTCTTTGTGGGAATGCGACTGAACTGGAGGTGGACAGCACATTTAGGGCTGTTTTAAATTCTCAACGCATCCCACTGGCAGATACTTGGTGGCTGTGTGGTAAGAAAGGAGGGTTGTGTCCAACGCTGCCCGCTGACTGGAGTAGCAGCTGTGCCTGTATAATGCTCCTACATGAGGTAGTTATATTGCCACACACGCAGCTTGAAGCTTCGTCACAGTCAGCTTTGCGCCGAACTAAGCGACGGTATGTCCCTGTTCCGACAACTCAGATTGATAGCATAGCACAGCCAAGAGGTATTCCCAATGAGTTTAAGGCCCGCAATGAGATTGTCGCGGGCTGGGAGGCTCTCATCCCAATAATAGGGATTAGCAAGAATGCTGAATGGATTAATTACATTTATTACAACCAGCAGAGATGTATCAATTATACTGACGATGCTCTTGTGGCCTTGGGAGAACAATTGGATGCTACTACCAAAATGACATGGCAAAACAGACAGGCCTTAGATTGGATACTGGCAGAAAAAGGTGGGATTTGTGTGATGTTTGGGGAACATTGCTGTACCTTTATACCTAACAACACTAGCCTGGGGGATCTTTTTACTAAAGCCATGAAAAACCTAAAGAATCTAAGACAGAAGCTAAAAGACAATACTGGAGTGGGGTATGGTCATCAGGCTTTTGATTGGCTGAATAATACATTAGGGTCTTGGGGAGCATGGTTTGTCAGGATTGGTCTTATTGTAGGTGCGGTTTTGCTTGTTGTCGCCTTTGTTTTTTGTTGTGCTTTACCTTTTATTAAGTCCTTTTTAGTTTGCGTCACTACACGGCAACTTGTGGTCATTTTAGCTACCCAGGAAGTACTTACCCTCGAATGGAACCCCACCGCTCTATGATTATGACCTAACAACCGCCACGGTGCAAGGAATATATCCACGTGGGGACGTCGATCATACTTCTGAAGAACGCGCAGGTCCTAGATCGTGAGGGATCTTGGGTCTTTTTTCCTGTTCTGGTTATTGGAGGACAGGTTTTTGGCCCAAGGGACCCCAGGAATGGAGGAAGAACCCTTTAAGTCTCAGACTCTGAAAATTATTTAGTCCGTGTTGGGACCTACATTGTTTTTATTGGGCACAATAGGGGCTGAGCTTATTGTCTTCTTTCTCTAGGTGAGACCAGGAGGTCTCAAAGGGGGAATATGGAAAATGAAGAACATGAAAGCATGGGAAGATTAAAGCATGAAGACCACTGGCAATCTGTAATCTGTGGAAGGCAGGATGGAATAAGAATAGTGGAATGCTCTTACACCAATTAGCAGAGTAAGGTTAAGGCTGAAAGGTCACTCTGGCGAGATGAGATAACACAAGTAATAAAGCAAGTTCCTCTGTTTAGTATCACTGTGACAAGATTGGGACAATAAATATTTAGGACATGACATTAAAATTAGTAGAATCAGCTTGAGACAGGAGACTATTGTAATAGATGGAATAGCTAAATATCTATCATGACAGGTTAGTTTGGAATGGAAGATCACTGTAGCAGAGTTAGCAATAAATATCTAACCGTGACATTAGAATAACATTAAGTAGAATGTACAACTAAAGAGATAATGGGAACTAACATCACTGAGTGAAGTACTTTGATTAATATAGTTGGAAATGCTGATGAATGCCCTGAGGTTCATGGGCATTCGAGAATCTGCTTTCTCAGTGTCACAGTATTTTGTTTGCAAATAAAAGAACTACTTCTTGAAGAACTCTCTGTGTCTCCTGGTGATTCTCTATATTTTCTTTCACAACATTTGCTCTCTTTACAACTAAATCTGTTTTTGTAGTGTAGTGGTCATCACGTTCTCCTTACGCGCGAAAGGTACCCAGTTCGAAACTGGGCAGAAACTGCTTTGTTCTTCAACTGCAGCCTTTGATTTTGCTGAAGCTCCTTGGATGCTGCCTGAACTGCTGTGCTCTTCCAGCACCATTGATCCAGAATCTGGTTTCCAGCATCTGCAGTCATTGTTTTTACCCTGCTACCACAACAGTCTAGTGATTATTTTTCCTCCTCTCTTGTGCAGCTGACTCACCCATGGCGCCATGAGCTTGCCTGCCGTTGCTTTCCCCGGGTTGTCATTTCCTCCCAGTCTCCAGAGTATTAAGTACAGGAGTTGGGAGGTCATGTTGCGGCTGTACAAGACATTGGTTAGGCCACTTTTAGAATATTGCGTGCAATTGTGGTCTCCTTCCTATCGGAAAGATGTTGTGAAACTTGGAAGGGTTCAGAAAAGATTTACAAGGATGTTGCCAGGGTTGGAGGATTTGAGCTACAGGGAGAGGCTGAGGCTGTTTTCCTTGGAGCGTCGGAGGCTGAGGGTTGACCTTATAGAGGTTCACAAAATCATGAAGGGCATGGATAGGATAAATAGATAAAATCTTTTCCCTAGGGTGGGGGAGTCCAGAACTAGAGGGCATAGGTTAAGGGTGAGAGGGTAAAGATATAAAAGAGACCCAAGGGGCAACTCTTTCACGCAGAGCGTGGTACGTACATGGAATGAGCTACCAGAGGAAGTGGTGGAGGCTAGTACAATTCAACATTTAAAAGGCATTTGGATGGGTATATGAATAAGAAGGGTTTGGAGGGATATGGGCCAGGTGCTGGATTGGGTTGGGATATCTGGTCAGTATGGATAGGTTGGACCGAAGGGTCTGTTTCCATGCTGTATATCTCTATGACTCTAAAATGTCACATCTGTTGGAAAAGGAAACGGACACAGGAGACTGCTACGCTACCTAGCATGCCCTTTTTAGTGGTCAGTTTACACCTGCAATGTGACCACCTTAGTGGATATGTTACCCATGACTTGCTCAGCAACACAAATGGTCTACATTGAGTTCACCCACTCCTCCAGCTCCAGAATGCAGTTCGCCAGTTGCAGCAGGTGTACATACTTCCTGAACACGCGTTGGTAGCGATTAAAACGAGGTCATCCAGGTGGAGATCATAGAATATGTGTTCAATGATTGGGGCTGCTAACTGGGTCCAAACAGGAGTCTTGCTGACAGATATAAACAGGAGTGTTAGGGGTTATATTCACTCTGGGATCTGGCTCTGAGCCAGCTGGATCAGTTTGTCGTGTATTGTGCACGTGTAAATAAAGGTTGGTGATGGAACACCAGCCTTCGTGGAGTTATTTCAGACAACTGAAGCTTCCACAATTTGCCACATAGCAAAGGAGAAGCATGTCGCTGGTGAGAGCTGTGTTGCGATGACTTCCTTTAAACCCCTCAGAAACTCTCTTTTCTCAAAAGACTATAATAATGGTTATGTATGAGCAATATTAACTTCTCTTACATTAACCATGGTTCCTTTATCCTAATTTGCTTACATATATTCCTTTGTTACATTGGCCCGGACTTTCACTAATTCCTTTTTAAAATCACAAACCAATCAAACTTTTCTTGTAATATCACAATTTTGATTTATTTTCCTAATCAGCAGATGCCCGAAGTGACTAAACTAGGACTCCTTTCTCTCTTTGCTCAGATCCTGAAAATCAGTAAGCTTTGCATGGTCAGATGAGAAGATTCACACAGTTAAGGAGGAGAGATCACACCAGAGTAAGGAATATTTCAGGAATTTTGGATCATCTCACATTTATCTGGATTAAATTCTATTTGCCACTTGACCAGCTATTTCCATCTGACCAGCCCTTATATATCCTCCTGTAATCTAAGGGGTTCCTCCTCATTATTTACCATCTACTAATTTTTGTATCCTCTGAGAACTTATTGATTAATCATTCTACATTCAAGTCTAAATCATCTACATAAACCAGAAACAGCAAGGAACCCAACACTGACTCCTGTGGGACTCCATTAGACACAGAATTCCAGTTGGAAAAACACCCTCAACCATCACCCTCTGCTTCCTACCACTCAGCCAAATGCACATGCAATCAGCCAAATTTCCTTGGCTCTTACCTTCACTATCAATCTCCCATGAAGGACTTTATCAAATTTGCTGAATTCCAAGTAGATTACATCAAAACTCTTGCCCTCAGTGACACCTCTTTGAAATATTCAAACAAGTTGGATAGATATAACCTTCCTTCAACAAAAACTTCAATCCCTGACTCCCCAAGTGGAGGTAAATTCTGTCCCTCAGAATTGATTTAAAGAGTTTCTCCACTACTGCCTGAGGTTAGGCTGACTGGCCTGTAATTTCCTGGTTAATCTCTTGCTCCTTTCTTAAATAATGATACCATGTTGGCTGTTCTCCAGTACCTCTCTTGTATCCAGAGAGGAACTGACAATTTTTGCCACCATCCATGTTATTTCCTCCCTTGCTTCAATCAACAACCTGCGATAAACATTTCATCTGGCTCTGGAGGTTTATCTACCAGACCACACAGAATCTCCTCTGTCTTCGCTAATTCTATCACAGACCTTCTCTTTGATTTCTATACCCATGTCCACCATAATTTGGACAGAAATGTGACTATTATAAGTAGGAGAAAGTGAGCACTGCAGATGCTGGAGATCAGAGCTGAAAATGTGTTGCTGGAAAAGCGCAGCAGGTCAGGCAGCATCCAAGGAACAGGAGAATCGACGTTTCGGTCATAAGCCCTTTTTCATTCCTGAAGAAGGGCTTATGCCCGAAACGTCAATTCTCCTATTATATGTAGAGCAGGGAAAGCCATGGAAAATATAACAATTGGTTGCAGGTACAGGATGACGGACAGAAGATTATGTTTAGGAGCATAGTGTACAAAAATGGAAGACAAGAAAATACAGTGTAGTGTAAAAAGCTTCCTCAGTGGTTCAGGGAGTAAACATGCACTTAGAGTCAGAGTCAGAGAGATGTTCAGCATGAAAACAGACCCTTCGGTCCAACTTGTCCATGCCGACCAGATATCCTAAATTAATCTAGTCCAGTTGCCAACACTTGGCCTATTTTTCTCTAAACCCTTCCTATTTATATAGCCACCAAGATGTTGTAACTGTACCAGCCTCCACCACTTCCAATGGAAATTCATTCCACACATGCACCACTTTTTGTGTGAAAAAGTTGCCCCTTAGGTCCTTTTTAAATATTTCCCCTCTCACCCACTACTTCTGGACTCCTCCACTGCAGGGAAAATACCTTGTCTATTTATCCTATCCATGTCCCTCATGATTTTATAAACCTCTGTAAAGGTCACTCCTCTGCCTCCAATGCTCCAGGAAAAACAGCCCCAGCTTATTCAGCCTTTCCCTATAGCTCAAACCTTTCAAACCTGGCAACATCCTTATAAATCTTTTCTGAATCGTTTCAAGTTAAAACAACATCAAGGGCTGATTAGGGATAGTCAAAATGGCTTTGTGTATGGAAAATCATGTCTCACTAACTTGACTGAGTTTTTTGAAGTAATGAAGAAGATTGGTGAGGGCAGAGCAGTGGACTTCAGTAAGGTGTTCAACAAGGTTCCTCATGGTAGACCAGTTAGCAAGGTTAGATGGAATAGAGGACAGAGTGGTAGTTGAGGGTTGCTTTTCAGACTGGACGACTGTGACCAGTGATGTGTCACAAGGATTGGTGCTGGGCCCACTGTTTTTTGTCATTTAGATAAACGACTTGGATGTGAACACAGGCGGTCAGTTAGTACGTTTGTAGATGACATCAAAATTGGAGGTGTAGTGGACAGAGAAGGAGGTTACCTCAGAGTACAATGGGATCTTGATCAGATGGGTCAATGGGTTGAGGAGTGGCAGATGGAATTTAATTTAGATAAATGTCAGGTCCTACATTTTGGAAAGGCAAATCAGGACAGGACTTATCCACTTAATGGCAAGGTCCTGGGGAGTGTTGCTGACTAAAGAGACCTTGGAGTGCAGGTTCACAGTTCCTTGAAAGTGGAGTCTCAGATAGATAGGATAGTGAAGAAGGCATTTAGTACGCTTTCCTTTAATGGTCAGAACATTGGGTATGAGTTGGGAGGTTATGTTGCGGGTGTACAGGACATTGGTTAGGCCACTGTTGGAAAACTGTGTTGAATCCTGGCCCCCTCCTCTCAGAAGGATGCACTTAGTAGGAGATGGGGAACATTTGAAAGAAATCCTATGATTAGCAGGGGAGATCAAATAATAGAGCTGAAAATGTATTGCTGGAAAAGCGCAGCAGGTCAGGCAGCATCCAAGGAACAGGAGAATCGACGTTTCGGGCATAAGCCCTTCTTCAGGAATGACTAAGGAACAGGAGAATCGACGTTTCGGGCATAAGCCCTTCTTCAGGAATGACCAAGGAACAGGAAGAAGAGCTTATGCCCGAAACGTCTATTCTCCTGTTCCTTGGATGCTGCCTGACCTGCTGCGCTTTTCTAGCAACACATTTTCAGCTCTGATCTCCAGCATCTGCAGTCCTCACTTTCTCCTCGGAGATCAAATAACAATCCAGAAACAAATGGCAAGATAAAGGGCATAGTTTAAGGTCACGAAATCCATTTGAGTAACTGTTGGATTTGATACTGGTAGAATGTATTTTTGCTGTTAATGTAAGAATGGTGATTCTGCTTTGAATGACAAAATTGCAAGGATTGCATCCTAACACTTGTACACAACAAGATAGGTTGGAACTTTCTTCATTTGAGCGTGGTAAACCTTATCGAGGTTTATAAAATTATGAGGGATGTGGATAAGGTGAACATCGTGGTCTTTTCTCTAGGGTGGGGAGTTCAAAACTAGGGGGCATTTTGTAAGGCGGTAAGAAAAAGCTTTAAAAAGGACATGAGGGGAACTTAATTTCCAAAGAAAATGGTTCGTATATGGAATGAACCTCCAGTGGAAGTGGTGAAAACATGTATAGTCACAACATTTAAAAGGCATTATGGACAGGAACATGAATGGGAAAGGTTTGAAGGGAAATAGACCAAACAGAGGCAAGTGGGACTAGTTTAGTTTGGGAACATGATCAGTATGGACTAGTTGAACCGAAGCGTCTGTTTCTATGCTGTATGACTCTATGACTCTAGAAATAGAGAACAAACCAGGACAACTATTAGGAACACAAGCACATAATTGTGATTTTGGCTGTTCAGCAAAGACTTCCAAAAGCTGCAGAAAATTTGGTATTGCATGTCTTTACGCACAGAAAATATATACCCGACAGATCTTAGAAGTCTAAATCCAGGCTAGTGGCATGAGGTTTTGAAAAAAAATGTGGGTACTGATATATGAAAGTCGACTCATCATCAGCAACAAATACAGGTTTGAAGATTTTCTTGACATTGCTAGCAGCAAATATTTTGGAATGTGAGTCAACTGATGCTAAAGCTACATTTTTACAGGAAATCTGCGAAAAAGAAATGCGTCTGTTCACCGTCTAAATATGGCACCAAATGTAGTTGGTACACTTCAATAGTTAAATAAACGTGTATATGTCTTAAATGATGTCTTGTACAATGAACAAAGAAAATTACAGTGAGAAAGTGAGGACTGCAGATGCTAGGGTTCAAGAGTATGGTGCTGGAAATGCACAGCCAGTCAGGCAGCATCTGAGGAGTAGGAGAGTTGACGTTTCAAACATATGTTCGAAAAGTCGACTCTCCTGCTCCTTGGATGCTGCCTGACTGGCTGTGCTTTTCCAGCACCATACTCCTCTACAAAGAAAATTACAGCACAGGAACAGGCCCTTCAACCCACCAAGCCTGTGCTGATCCAGATCCTCTAGCTAAACCTGTTGCCTATTTTCTAAGAGTCTGTATCCCTCTGCTCCCTGCCCATTCATGTATCTGTCTAGATACATCTTAAATGACGCTATTGTGTCTGCCTCGACTACATCCATTGGCAACGCATTCCAGGCAGTCACCACCTTCTGCATAAAGAACTTTCCATGCTTATTTCCCTTAAATGTTTTTCCTTTCACCTTGAAATCGTGACTTTTAGTAATTGAGTTCTGCACTCTGGGAAAAAGCTTCTTGCCATCCACCCTGTCTATACCTCTCATGATTTTGTAGACCTCAATCAGATGACCCCCTCAATCTGATCAGAAATTGGCTAGCTGAAAGAAGACAGAGGATGGTGGGTGATGAGAAATGCTCATCCTGAAGCTCAGTTACCAGTCGTGTGCTGCAAGGATCTGTTTTGGGGCTACTGCTGTTTGTCATTTTTATAAATGATCTGGAGGAGGGTGTAGGAGGATGGGTTAGTAAATTTGCGGACAACATTAAGATAGGCAGAGTTGTGGATAGTGCCAAAGGATGTTGTGGGTTACAAAGGGACATAGATAAGTTGCAGAGCTGGGCGGAGAAGTGATAAATGGAGTTTAATGTGGATAAGTGTGAGGTAGTTCACTTTGGAAGAAATAACAGGAATACAAATTACTGGCTAATGGTAAAATCCTTGGTAGTGTAGCTGAACAGAGAGATCTTGGTGTCCAGGTACATAAATTACTGAAGCTTGTCACCCACGTTGACAGGGTCGTTATGAAGGCACTTGGTGTGTTGGCATTTATTGGTAGGGGGATTGAGTTTCGGAGCCGCGAGGCCATGCTTCAGCTGTATAAGACACTGGTAAGACCTCACCTGAAGTATTGCGTACATTTCTGGTCACTACATTACAGGAAGGATGTGGAAGGTTTGAAAAGGGTTCAGAGGAGATTTACTAGGATGTTGCCTGGTATGGAAGGAAGATCTTACGAGGAAAGGCTGAGGGAACTGAGGCTATTTTTGTTGGAGAGAAGAAGGTTGAGAGGTGACTTAATCAAGGCTTTTAAGCTAGTCAGAGGGTTAGATAGGATGGACAGTGAGAGCCTTTTTCCTCAGATGGTGAAGGTTAACATGAGGGGATATGGCTTTAAATTGAGGGGTGATTGATTTAGGACAGATATCAGGGGTAGTTTCTTTATATAGAGAGTCAGCAGGGGCATGGAATGGCCTGGCTGCAACAGCAGTAGACTTGCTGACGTTAAGGGTATTTAAATGGGCATTGGACATTCATAAGGATAACAATGGAACGGTGTAGGTTAGATGGGCATCAGATTAATTTCACAGGTTGGCGCAACATTGAGGGCCGAAGGGCCTGTACTGGGCTGTAACTTTCTATGCTTTATAACCTCCGTCTTTCTAATGAATTTAATCCTAATCTACTCAATCTCTCTTCATAGCTAGCTCCCTTTATACCAGGCAACATCCTTGTAAACCTCCTCTGTACCATCTCCTAAGCATCCACATCCTTCTGGTAATGTGGTGACCAGAACGGTATGCAGTATTCCAAATGTGGCCAAACCAAAGTCCTATACAACTGTAACATAACCTGCCACCTCTTGTACTCAATACCCCGTGCGAAGAAAAGCATGTAGTATGTCTTCTTGACCACTCCTATCGACCTGCTTTGCCACCTTCAGGGAACAATGGACCTGAACACCCAGAACTCTGTGAACATCAACTTTCCCCAGGGCTTTTCATTTACTGCATAGTTCGCTCTAGAATTGGACCTTCCAAAATGCGTGACCTCGCATTTGCCCGGATTGAACCCCACCTGCCATTTCTCCGCCCAACTCTCCAATCTATCTGTACTCTGCTACATTGTCTGACAGTCCCCTTCACTGCTAGTCCACCAAACTTACTTTTAACTGCAAACTTGCTAATCAGACCACCGATACCTTCCTCCAAATCATTTATGTATATCATAAACAACAGTGGTCCCAACATGGATCTCTGTGGAACACCCCTGGTCACAGTTCTTCATTTTGAGAAACTCCTTTCAACTACTACTCGGTCTCCTGTTGCCCAGCCAGTTCTCTCTCTTCCTACCTATACACCCTGGGCCCCTTGCAAACTCAGTTTCTCCATGCTGAAAATGTGTTGCTGGAAAAGCGCAGCAGGTCAGGCAGCATCCAAGGAGCAGGAGAAACTGCGTTTCGGGCATGAGCCCTTCTTCAGGAATTTGGGCTCATGCCCGAAACGTCGATTCTCATGCTCCTTGGATGCTGCCTGACCTGCTGCGCTTTTACAGCAAACACATTTTCAGTTGTGATCTCCAGCATCTGCAGTCCTCACTTTCTCCTCAGTTTCTCCATGGGCAACTTTGTCAAACGCATTACTGAAGTCCCTGTATATATTTCTACAGCCCCTCCCTCATCAATCATCTTCGTCACTTCCTCAAAGAATTCTAGTAAGTTGGTAAGACATGACCTTCCCTGTACAAAACCATGTTGCCTATCTATCACTGATAAGCCCAGTTCTTCCAAATGTAAATGGATTCTATCCCTCAGTATCTTCTCCAGCAGCTTCCCTCCCACTGATGTCGGACTCACTGGTCTACAATGACCTGGATTATCCTTGCTACCCTTCTCAAACAAGGGGACAACATTAGCAATTCTCCAGTCCTCTAGAACCTCACCCGTGTTCAAGGATGCTACAAAGATATCTGTTAAGGCCCCAGCTATTTCCCACGCTTCTTTCAGTAACCTGGGCTCGATCCTATCTGGACCTAGGAACTTGTCCACCTTAATGCCTTTTAGAATATCCAATACTTCCTCCGTCATTATGCTGACTTGTCCTAGAGTAATCAAACATCTATGCCTAACCTCTACCTCTGTCATATACCTCTCCTTGGTGATTATTGACTCAAAGTACTCATTAAGAATCTCACCCATTTTCTCTGACTTCACGCATAACTTTCTTCCTTTGTCCTTGAGTAGGGCAACCCTTTCTCTAGTTACCCTCTTGCTTTTTATATATGAATAAAAGGCTTTGGGATTTTCCTTATCCCTGTTTGCTAAAATAAAAG
The DNA here is from genome assembly GCF_004010195.1 of Chiloscyllium plagiosum. Taxonomy (NCBI): domain Eukaryota; kingdom Metazoa; phylum Chordata; class Chondrichthyes; order Orectolobiformes; family Hemiscylliidae; genus Chiloscyllium; species Chiloscyllium plagiosum. The sequence continues at coordinate 1,649,577 of NC_057729.1, read as the reverse complement.
CTTTGGGATTTTCCTTAACCTTGTTGTTTTTCTCAGTAAGGTTTAAAAGAATTGACCCCCTTGGAAGAGGTCTAGACGATGAAGGGCTTGTCATATGAGGAACGATTGAGGACACGGTCTGTACTCAATGGAGGTTAGAAGGATTAAGGGAGATCTCATTGAAACTTACAAAATACTAAGACACCTGGTTAGAGTGGACATGGAGAATCTGGTTTCACTAGCACATGAGACTAGAACTAAGGGCTTAGCCTCAGAGTGAAAGGATAACCCTTTAGGATTGAGATGATGGCAAATTTCTTCAGCCAGAGGATGGTAAATGAATGCAAGTTATTGTCACAGAAAGGTGTGCAGGCCAAGTCATTAAGTGCATTTAAGTGAGAAAAACAGGCTCTTGATTAGTAAGGGGATCAAAGGTTATGAGGAGAAGGCAGTAGAATGGGATTGAGAAACCTATCAGCCATGATCAGTTGGTGCAGCAGACTTAATAGAATGCATGGTCTAAGTCTGCTCTCTGTACCTTATGGTCTAAAATTGAGCTTTCGCCATTTGAAAGTACACACTTCAAACTTTTACTGGTAACATGGTATGAAGGCAACTTTCATCCTTTTTTATAACGTATATTGTTATGGACCAGGCCAGACCCCTCAAAACATTTCAAGAAGGTAGCCCAGATGCTAACTTCTCTAGTTGTTTTAAGCAGGTGTACAGTGGATATTCCAGGAGTGATGCAGTTAGTCAAAACCCCTCAGTTTTAAACAAAACAGAATTTATTTACAGAGAACCGAATGAAACACGAACAAAAGAGAACAGAATACAGAATAACAACCTATCCAAAAACCCAACAGACTATCCCAAGTGAATGATACTGTTCCAAATTCCTGCAACAATCCCCATAAACAGCCCTTGGCAAAAAAAGGTAAAATCAAACACAGGATCTTCCAGGACACAGACATGACAGAGAGATTCAGCATGGAACACCTTCTTCCATGTAACTGTTTCTTTTACCAGCAGCCTCAAAAAACTGACTGCTTGCTGTGAACAGCCAGACTGCAAAAACCAAAACAAAACAAACCAGAGATAAGCTGAGCTGGGAGAGCTGGCCACTCCCCTTTCATTGTACAAGTTTTTTTTTTAATTTGAAAGCTTTTTGTCTGAGGCACCATCTATTAGCTATAATCAAATTGGCCCTAAAACCCATCTAAACTAGACACTTAAAAAAGACAAAAACATCATTAGTCTACCTGCAGACAAGGGACTCATGACATTATTTTTTAAAAATCTGACCATCTGCTTGCAGGTACCAGCACTTACCAGCTACCCCACAGCTATTAAACAGAATCTCAACCTTTCTAACAGGACTTGAAAAACCAGGAGAATTAAACAGGATAGACTTCCAAAACATGAAACCAGATAGATCCAACACATCACGCTTCTATGGATTATCAAAAATACACAAACCTTGTGCCCTGCTCAGATCCATAGTCTCCTTACCTGGTACACCAACATACAGACGAGCCAACGAACTCCACCAAAACCTAAAACACCTAACTGAAGATTCACGCCACTTCATTCACTCTCCCCAAGAATTCCCGAACACCATCAAAGAAATCAAGATAGATGAGGATGAAATAATGGTCTCCTTTGACCTTATAGCTCTTTTCACATCAACTAACATTGACCTGGCCAAAGAAACACTTGCATCACTACTAGAAAAACAGGACCACAAACACCACACAGCATCAACTTCATCAGCAAAGACAACATCCTCAAACTAGTGGACCTGTGCCTCACCACCCACTTCACATTCAATAACCTACAAACAAGTCAATACGCATGGGATCACCAATATCAGGTCAGACAGCATCCAAGGAGCAGGAGAATCGACGTTTTGGGCAAGAGCCCTTCTTCAGGAATGAGGAAAGTGTGCCAAGCAGGCTAAGATAAAAGGTAGGGAGGAGGGACTTGGGGGAGGGGGCGTTGGAAATGCAATAGGTGGAAGGAGGTTAAGGTGAGGGTGATAGGCCGGAGTAGGAGTGGGGGCGGAGAGGTCAGGAAGATGATTGCAGGTTAGGAAGGTGGTGCTGAGTTTGAGGGTTGGGACTGAGACAAGGTGGCGGGAGGGGAAATGAGGAAAC
>NC_057729.1:1635609-1647282 GCF_004010195.1 Chiloscyllium plagiosum | reverse complement strand
TTTTCAGCTCTGATCTCCAGCATCTGCAGTCCTCACTTTCTCCTATCACCAATATCAGGGCTCATACTGGAAGCAGTAATGCAGATTTGAACAAGCTGCCCTCCCATCTATCCAACCCAAACTTTGGGTCTGCTACGTAGATGACACCTTCGTCATCACAAAGTGGAACAAATTATCGGAAACATACAACACCATCAACAATATCCTGACAGGCATAAAATTCACAAAAGAGGAGGAGAACGACAACAGACTCCAATTACTAGACATGACAGATGAACGTACAGTTAACGGAGAGCTTCAAACCAGCCTCTGCAGAAAAACAACAAACACATACTAAATACTTAACTTCAGAAGCAATCACCCCAACACCCACAAATGGAGCTGCATTAAGACATTATATGACACTGCAGCACCCAAGAACTACAAAAAGCAGAAGAAAAATACCTATAGAACGTTTTCAAGAAAAACAGGTACCCAATAAACACAATCTATCCATTTCTCAGAAATAAACCCAAACAAGCAAACACAACGCAACCAAAAACAAAAGCCACATTACCTTACATCAAAGACATATCTGAAATGACTTCCAGACTACTCAGACCCCTGGACATCATGGTAGCCCACAAACCTACCAACACACTTAAACAGCAACTAATGAAACTAAAGGATCCAATAGATACCACCAGCAAAACGAATGTCATTTACAAGATACCATGCAAGATCTGTAAAAAAACACTATATTGGACAAACTAGCAGGAAACCTGCCACCAGGATACATGAACTAGCCACCAAAAGACACGACCCACTATCACTAATTTCCATACACACAGATAAAGAAGGACTCCACTTTGACTGGGACAACACACAGATCCTAGGACAGGTGGAACAAAGACATGCATGAGAATTCTTAAAGGAATGGCATCCTAACCAGAACTCCATCAATAAACACATCGATTTGGATCCTATCTACCTATCCTTGAAAAAAAGAACCGGAAATGACATCACCCATCTTAAGAAACCAAGATCTATAAACAGAGAGGGAGGACATATCACCACCACTTCAGCACAGACTCTCACTGATAATGTTACCTAGTATGGTGATGAAACGTCTGAAAACGGGCGGCCAGTGGTTAGCACTGCTGCCTCACAGCACCAGGGTCCCAAGTTCAATTCCTGCCTTGGGTGACTGTCTGAAGTTTGCACATTCTCCCTGTATCTACGTGGATTCCTCTGGGTGCTCCGGTTTCCTCCCACAGTCCAAAGATGTGCGGGTCAGGTGGATTGGCCATGCTAAATTGCCCGTAGTGTTAGGTGCATTAGTCAGAGGGAAATGGGTCTGGGTAGGTTACTCTTCGGAGGGTCGGTGTGGACTGGTTGGGCTGAAGGGTCTGTTTCCACACTGTAGGGAATCTAATCTAATCTAAAACAAATCTTCAAACTCAGTGAGCTAACTTACAGACTTATCATCAACCTGACCTACAAATCTTCTCAAAAACTGCTAATCAGAAGAAGTTTATTATATTGATATCTGGAATGAGCGAACTATCTGATTTGAACAGACTGTGCATGTTTCCATTGGGGTTGAGAAGATTAATGGGTGACATGATAGCATTATATAAGATTGTAAAATGTCTTGACAAGGTTGTTTGGATGTTTCCTCTTGTGGTGACTCCATATTTACAGGAAGCTGTTTTGAAATAAGGGCTTGTCCTTTTAGCACAGAGATTTTTCTTTCCAGAACTTTGGTACTCTCTGCCTCAGAAAGTGATGGATGAGGTCATTGAACATTTCAAGATGGAGGTAGATTTTTGCTTTCCAAAGGAATTAAAGATGATCAGGTATAGATAAGAACGTAGAAATTTAAACACACAGATCAGCCACAATATTATTATATGGCGATGGAATTGGTGACTCCTTCTGCTCCAGATTTGTATGCTTCAAATGGTGCTAACCGCTGAGCCATCGTGCTGCCCCATACTTCTCCTGCTGCTGCCAAAATTATCTCACTCTTCCCATTACGAACTCTCTTCTCTTCTAATGAGAAAAGGCAGGGGAAATGAATGAGATGATGATGATGCATGAAAGTATGTAAGGTTTATAAGGGACTGAGGAAGCAGATCAGAGGGCATGTGGTGTGCAAAGCTGAGGGTGTCAAGTAGGTGATGGCAGTTTTGCACACAATAGTGACAGTGATAATACAAGAGTCTTGTTGTCATGGTAGGAGGCGGGTGCAGTGCCAGAGACAGAACATGTGATAAGTGGCAGAGAGAAGATCTGGCACTTGCTCTGGCAGGGCCATAAGACACGGCAAAAGTGAGGACTGCAGATGGTGGAGATTAGAGTCAAGATTAGAGTGGTGCTGGAAATGCACAGCAGGTCAGGCAGCATCCAAGGAAAAACGTTGATTTTCCTGCTCCAATAAGACACAAACCTTCTCTCTGCACTGCTGGCCAACCTCCACATGTTGGAAATAGCACTAGCCCAGGAGGTGACTTCAGACCAAGTCTGGTGGCATGCCCTGCTCTGCCTTTTCTCCGTGAATTAGACGACCCTCCTTTGCACGACCCTATCCATCAGGACCTCCAGATATGACAAAGAATTGTTCTGTCTTCCTCTTCTCTGACCTCCTCCTATTCTATCCATGACTGAGCAAGGTAGCTTTGGAATGCCAATGTGTGCTGAGGAGCACAGCTACATCTTAAAGCTGGTGTGGAACTAAGGGATGCCAGTATTTCAGTGGATATCTGCTAGGTGGCAAGTTGCTGTGCACACAGCACGTGGTAAGATGAGGTTGGATATTGGATATGATAGATGACACAGGGGCAGGGCAGGTAATTAATAAGGCAAATTTGCAGAGATGTGGTGACAGAACACATCAAAAATGCGAAACAATTTGTACTTAAAAGTGTAAGGTTCAGTCATAGTTGTATATTTATGGCCTACCTTTGTGGACTTTGATCTTTTCTCATAATGCTTCCTTTGCAGTGTTGCCACTTTTCCTAAAAACATACAATTATTACAATGTTCAGAAAGTTACAAAAGTACACCACCAAGACATTATTTACAGCAGATATCAGAATTAAAATATTCAATACAATGATTAAAAGCAATACAAAATTAGAGGCTGAAACGGACACAGAGCTGCACAATTCCTTAAGCCTACTGTTAGATCTGGTCATAAATGCTTGAAAGTAGATCAAATTTCATATTCAAATAAGAAGCCCTGTCAATTGATGGGCAGGGCACACGCTGATCATGATCTGGAGGTGGTACAGACAGTTTATGTCACATCATTTTACTTTTCATCTGCATATCTTCTCGGATAACCACAAAGCGTTACTGTCATAAGGAAACCTCTAGGAATGAAGGGAATGTTAGTCCAATAGACTTCTCAAAGTCATGTGTTGGATCCTTATTAAAATAATGTGGAAACATGTTCACCACTGTTTTATTACCATGTTTCTTGTTGGTCTGATTGAACAAGTAAGAATGAGAGAATGCTCAATAAACAGAAAGACACATTCAACTGGTTTTGTCTGTACGGATTCTCTGATTGTAGTGCTACTTCCCCACCTTCTCCACTTAATCCTGCACAGTCTTCTTTTTCAGATAACAATCCAATTCCATTTTGAATGCCTTGATTGAACCTGTCTCAACTACCCCACCAGAAGTACATTATGATCCAAACTACTTGCTGTGTGAAGATTGTCCTTATATTTCTGATTTTTTTTCCCAAAGACCTTAAATCAGTGCCATCTCATTTAATCTATCTACAAATAAGGTGAAAATGAGGACTGCAGATGCTGGATATTAGAGTAAAGAGTGTGGTGCTGGAAAAGCACAGCAGGTCAGGCAGCATCCAAGGATCAGAAGAATCGACATTACGGGCAAAAGCTCTTCATCAGGAATGAGGCTATGAGCCAAGGGGGTGGAGAGATAAATGGGAAGGGGATGGGGCTGGGACGAAGATACCTGACAGTTCAATAGATAGATGGAGGTTGGGAAAATGGTGATAGGTCGGAGAGGAGGGTGGAGGAAGGAAAATGGACAGGTAGGTCAGGTCATAAGAGTGGAGCCAAGTTGGAAGGTTGGAACAGGGATCAGGTGGGGGGAGAGGAAATGAGGAAATTGGCAAAATCCACATTGTTGCCATGTGGTTGGAGGGTTCCAAGGTGGGAGATAAGGAGGCGTTCTTCCTCCTAGGGTCGGGTGGTTAGGGAGTGGTGTTGGAGGAGGCCCAGGACCTGCACGTCCTTGGTGGAGTGGGATGGGGAGCTGAAGTGTTCGGCCACAGGGCAGTGGGGTTGGTTGGTGCAAGTGTCCCGGAGATGTTCTCTGGAGTGTTCTGCGAATTGACCTTTGACAAATAAGACATTCTCCATTTCTACACTGCCCGGAATTCTCATTTTGAATACCCCCATCAAATGTTCACTCAATTTACTCTTCTCTAGGGAAAGAAAAGGCCTACCTATTCAATCCATCTTTACAGTTTTTTTTCGCTTTTGAATGTATTCTTGTGAATCTTATCTGCACTCTCCCCATTCCACTTGCATCTTTCCTGAGATGTGGTGCTCAGAAGTAGCCACAATATTCCATCTGAGCTCAAACCAGTGTTTTCTACATTTTAACATTACCTCCTCGCTCTTATACGCAATACAACAATTAATAAAGCCGAGCATACTGTGCAATTTAATAACCATGCTCTCAACCTGTCTTTCCATATTTGTTTGCTCATGCTAATATACACTTAAATCCTTCTGCTGCTGCCCCACCTACTATCACCTGTCACCCATTATTTAGTATTGTCTCTATGTTGTTAGAATCCTTAGCGATTTTTCATTATTTTTGTTTTTCTTCTTTTATCTACTTTATTTTGGACTGTGAACCGAGAACTGCGAGCTGAACATGTCTTTCACCTGTGAGCATCAACTTGTGTTAAAAAAAGAACAAGCTGTTATTTGTTTATGAGACGAGGCCTGTAGGTTATTTCTTGATCAAAAGTATTCCATAGATTCTTCAGTGTTAGTGCAGGGGAGGGGAGAAGTATTCCCAGGTTGCAAATGTTCAAGTATCCCCAGATTAACAAGATCAGCACCTGGGAACTGGTGTTAGTAAGTCTGGATGGGTAATCCAAGATGGAGGATGGGAAAAGATTGTAGCTGCTCCTTTTTCAAGGTATTTTAGGTCTTGGAAGTGATTTCCTCAAATTCCAAGAGCAGCAATTACTGTTTTATACTGTTTTATATGCTGTTGCATTGTTATGGAACTTTTGGGGATAAAAAGTCAAAACAACTGCACTTTTAAAAGGGAGAAAGACAGATAAAAGGCAGCAACAGTGATTAGTTGGGGGGAGGGGGAGAAAGAGAGAGAGAGAGAAAAACCTACAGTACGAACTGACAGCAGTGAATCTGCACAGTTACTGCCTTTGCTGTTTGAGTTCATGTATCTCTGGACATCAGTATGTGTCTTGGAAAAATTAACAAACAGCGAAATTCACAGCTGACTTTGGAGGAACTGGTGTGGGAGAGCACAGGAATAGATAAGTGCATAGTCTTTAGCATGTAACCTTGCTGTAAGTCTGCAGTAGTGAGTAGAGTGTTTTCTTTCTTAATTATATGTTTTACTGAAATCCATCTCAAGACTAATTTTAAAAATATAAAACATAAGTACTAAGTTAGCCTGAAGCATGTGTTTTTAGAGCAAAAAGATGGTGTTATTATCTGGGTCCGTAGATTGTGAAGAAGCAAGATGGCCTTTAGTAGAGTGGTATGCTCTGAGAATATAGAACATAGAACATTACAGCGCAGTACAGGCCCTTCGGCCGTTGATGTTATGCCAACATGTGAAACCAATCTGAAGCCCATCTAACCTGCACTATTCCATTAGCATCCATATATTTATTCAATGATCATTTAAATTTCCTTAACGTTGGTGAGTCTACTACTGTTGCAGGTAGGGTATTCCACACCCTTACTATTCTCTGAGTAAAGAACCTACCTCTGACATCTGTCCTATATCTATCACCCATCAAGTTAAAGCTATACTCCTCGTGCTGCCATCACCATCTAAGGAAAAAGGCTGTCACTGTCCACCCTATCTAACCCTCTGATGATCTTATATGTCTCTATTAAGTCTCCTCTTAATCTTCTTCTCTGCAACGAAAACAGCCTCATGTCCCTCAGACTTTCCTCATAAGACCTTCCCTCCATACCAGGCAACATTCTGGTAAATCACCTCTGCACCCTTTCCAATCCCTACAATGCAGCAACCAGAACTTTATGCAATACTCCAAGTGTGGCCACACCAGAGTTTTGTACAGCTACATGACTTCATGGCTCCGAAACTCAGTCCCTCTACCAATAAAATCTAACACAGCGTATGCCTTCTTAACAACCCTATCAACCTGTTGGATATGGTACTTTAGGGAGAGTTTCCATGTTACTGACGATAATGTCAACAGGAAGTGTCTTTGGATGTGAATCCTATCAAATTGCAAGGATTGGTTGGAGCGACAGTTAGAGGCAATGAAGAATTTACAAGAGGTAGGGAGTGTGATGGATGGCCGTGGCCGTGATAGGAAGGGAGAAAAGCCGAGGATACAATCAGGTAGATGGGTTAACTCCAGGCAAGATAGGAGGGGTAGGCAGGTGATACAGGAGTATGGTTATCCCCATCTCAAACAAGCATGCTGTTTTGAAAAATGTAGGGGTGATGGACTCTCAGGGGAATGTAACACAAATAGCTAAGTTTCTGGTATTGAGACTGGCTCTAATGCAATGAGGGGTATGTCAGGTTACAAACGATCAATTGTGACAGAGGACTCTCAAATCAGAGGCACAGACAGATGTTTCTGCAGCCAGCAGCGAAAAAACAAAATGCTGTGTTGCCTCCTTGGTGCCAGGATCAAGGATGTCTCAGAAAGGGTGCAGACTGTTCTCAAGGGGGAGAGGGACCAGCAGGAGGTCATTTTACACATTGTAACCAATGACATAGGAAGGGAAAAGGATGAGATTCTAAAGGGAGAATCTAGAAAGTTTGGCAGGAATTTAAAAAGGAGACGCTCAAGGGTAGTAATATCTGGATACAAGCTAGTGAGGGTAGGAATAGGAGGATAGAACAGATGAATGTGTGGCTGAGCTGGTGCAAGGGCGAAGGGTTCACATTTTTGGATCATTGGAATCTTTCCTGTGATAGAAGTAACCTGCACAAGAAGGATGGATTGTACCTGAATTGGAAGGGGACTAATACACTGGCAGAGAGATTTGCTAGAAGGAGGAGTTAAGTTAGTGGGGAGGTGGGGAGCTGCTGGGGACCAAAGAAGTAGTAAGGAAAGAGATCAATCTGAGACTGATACAGTTGGGAAAAGGAGTGAGTCAAACAGTCAGGGCTGGCAGGGTCAAAACAGAGAACAAGGTAGGACTGATAAATTAAACTTCAATGCAAGAAGCCTAACAGGGAAGGCAGATGAACTCAGGACATGGTTAGGAACATGGGACGGGGATATCATAGTAATTACAAAAACATGGCTCAACAATGGACAGGATTGGCAGCTTAATGTTCCAGGAAACAAATGCTACAGGAAGGATAGAAAAGGGGCCAAGAAAGGAGGGGGAGTGGCATTTTCTGATAACGGATAGCATTACTTCTGTATTCAGGGCAGATATTCCTGGAAATACATTCAGGGAAGTCATTTAGGTGGAACTAAGAAATAAGAAAGGGATGATGTTAGTGGGATTGTATTATAGATACCCTAGTAGTCAGCGGGAAATTGAGAAACAAATTTTTAAGAGATCTCAGTTATCTGTAAGAATGAGAGGGTGGTTTTAACTTTCCAAACATAGACTGAGACTGGCATAGTGTTAAGGGTTTAGATGGAGAGGAATTTCTTAAGTATGTACAAGAAAATTTTCTATTTCAGTATGTGGTTGCTCCTCTGAGAGAAAGTGCAAAACTTGACCTACGCTTGGGAAATAAGGCAGGGCAGGTGACTGAGGTGTCAGTGGGGGAGCACTTTGGGACCAGCGACCATAATTCTATTTGTTTTAAAATAGTGTTGGGAAAGGATAGACCAGATCTAAAAGTTGAAGTTCTAAATTGGAGGAAGGCTAATTTTGATGGTATTAGGCAAGAACTTTCAAAAGCTGATTGGGGGCAGATGTTCGCAGATAAAGGGACATCTGGAAAATGGGAAGCTTTCAGAACTGGATAACAAGAGTCCAGAGACAGTATATTCCTGTTAGGGTGAAAGGAAAGGCTGGTAGGTATACGGAATGCTAGATGACTACAGAAATTGAGGTTTTGGTTAAGAAAATAGAAGGAAGCATATGTCAGGTGTGGACAGGATAGATCGAGTGAATCCCTAGAAGAGTATAAAGGCAGTACGTTTATTCTTCAGAGGGAAATCAGGAAGGGAAAAGGGGACATGAGATAGCTTCAGCAAATAGAGTTAAGGAGAATCCAAAGGGATTTCATAAATAGATTAAGGACAACAGAGTAACTTGGGAGAGAATAGGGTCCCTCAACAAGGCAGCCTATGTGTGGAGCTGTAGGAATTGGGGGAGATACTAACTGAGTATTTTGCATCAGTGTTTACTGTGGAGAAGGACATGGAAGATATAGAATGTGGGGAAATAGACATGACATCTTGTAAAATATCCAAATTACAGAGTGGTGGTGCTGGATGTTTTGAAATGCACAAAAGTGGATAAATCCCCAGGACCTGATCAGGTGTACCCTAAACCACCGTGGTAAGCTGTGAAGTGATTGCTGAGTTATTTGTATCATTGATATTCACAGATGAGTTGCCGGAGACTGGAGGTTGGCTAACATGGTGCCACTATTTAAGAAAGGTGGTAAGGAAAAGCCAGGGAACTATAGATCGGTGACATCAGTAGTGGGCAAGTTGTTGGATGGAGTCCTGAGGGACAGGATGTACATGTATTTGGAAAGGCAAGGACGGGTTAGAGATAGTCAGCATGGCTTTGATTGAGTTTTCTGAAGTAGCAAAGAGGATTGATGAGGGCAGAGTGGTGGACGCGATCTATATGGACTTCAGTAAGACATTCAACAAGGTTCCCCATGGGAGACTAGTTAACAAGTTTAAACCTCTTGGAATACAGGGAGAACTAGCCATTTGGACACAGAACTGGCTCGAAGGTAGAAGAAAGAAGATGATGGTGGAGGGTTGCTTTTCAGACTGGAGGTCTGTGACCAGTGGTGTGCCAAAAGAATCGGTGCTGGGTCCATGAGTAACCGTCATTTATATCAATGATTTTGATGTGAACATAGAAGGTATAGTTACTAAGTTTCATATGACACCAAAATTGGAGGTGTAGTGGACAGCAAAGAAGGTTACTTCAAAGTATAATGGGATTTTGATCAGATGGGCCAATGAGCTGAAGAAAGGCAAATGGAGCTTAATTTAGATAAATGTGAGGTGCTGTATTTTGGAAAACCAAATCAGAGCCAGACTTAATTGTAAGGACTTACACACTTCATGATAAGATCCTGCAGAGTGTTGCTGAACAAAGAGTGCAGGTTCGTAGTTCCTTGAAAGTAGAGTCACAGATAGGATAATGAAGAAGGTATTTGGTATGTTTTCATTTATTGGTTAGAGCATTGAGTATAGGAATTGGAAGATCATGTTGCAGCTGTACAGGACATTGGTTAGGCCACTTTTGGAATATTGCATGCAATTCTGGTCTCCTTCCTATGGGAAGGATGTTGTGAAGCTTGAAAGGGTTCAGAAAAGATTCACAAGGTTGTTGCTAGAATTGGAGGTCTTGTGCTATTAGGACAGTCTGAATAGGCTGGGGCTGTTTTCGCTGGAGCGTTGGAGGCTGAGGGCTGACCTGAAACAGGTTTATAAAATCATGAGTGGCATTGATAGGATAAATAGGCAAGGTCATTTCTCTGGGGTGGGTGAGCCCAGAACTAGAGGCCAAAGTTTTAGGGTGAGAGGGGAAAGACATAAAATGGATCTAAGGGGCAACTTTTTCACAGAGATGGTGGTGTTTGTATGGAATAAGCTGCCAGAGGAAGTAGTGGAGGCTAATACAATTGCAACATTTAAAAGGCATGGGTTAATGAATAGGAAGGATTTAGAGGGATATGGGCCAAATGCTGGCAAATGGGACTAGATTAAGTTGGGATATCTGGTTGGCATGGACAAGTTGGACTGAAGGGTCTGTTTCCGTGCTGTACAACTCTAAGGGTAGGAGATGGTTAGATCGAGGGAGGGGCCAGTGTTTGAACTAGTTTTGGCAGTCTGTTTCTAGGAGAAGGACTTTGACCACACCATTGCAGAACAGGGTGGCCGCTGATTTGCTATTAAATTACTGATTTGGCTGATCACATTCATAATGAAGTGATCATAATAAAGTAATGAAGAGTTTTAGATTTAGATTAGATTAGATTTAGATTTTGATTAGATTACAGTGTGGAAACAGGCCCTTCGTCCCAACAAGTCCACACCGACCCGCCGAAGCGTAACCCACCATACCCCTATATTTACCCCTTACCTAACACTGCGGGCAATTTAGCATGGCCAATTCACCTGACCTGCACATCTTTGGACTGTGGGAGGAAACCGGAGCATCCGGAGGAAACCCATGCAGACACGGGGAGAATGTGCAAACTCCACACAGTCAGTCGCCTGAGGCGGGAATTGAACCCGGGTCTCCAGCGCTGTGAGGCAGCAGTGCTAACCACTGTGCCACCGTGCTGCCCACGAACTCAAGCAAACCCTGTCTTCAACCCTATGGAGTTGGGCAACACAGTGATTAGGATCCCTGGGACATCTGCTGTCCAGGGAATAGAGAACATTTTTGTTATCATCTTTTTCTTTTATATTGCTTGTATTATGATTTGAAGCTGCATTATTATGCTGATGAAGGTGAAAGGATTCTGGGTAATACAAGATGGAGGATGGGAAAAACGTCTAACTGTAAGAGCTGCTCCTTTTTTGAGGTATTTTAGGTGCTGGAGATGATTCCCTTGAATTCCAGGAACAGCAATTACGGTTTTATATGCTGGTGCATTGTTTTGGAACTTTGCAAAAGAAAAAAATTCAAAACAACAGCAGTTTCAAAAGGAAGACGAGCAGACAAAGGAAGTACATGATGAGGACCGTGCAGGTGAGAGAGAGAGAGAGAGAGAGAGAGAGAGAGAAAGAAAACCTGCACAGTTACTGTCTTTGCTGTTTTTGAATTCATGTGTGCATCTGGGAAAATTAACAAACAGTGAATTTCACAACTAATCTTGGAGGAACCGGTTTGGGCGAAGTTCACAACACAGAATCAGATAAGTTAATTGTTGTTTTAAGTCTATAGAACATAGAACAATACAGCACAGAACAGGCCCTGCGGCCCACGATGTTGTGCCGAACATTTGTCTTAGCTTAAGCACCCATCCATGTACCTATCCAATTGCCGCTTAAAGGTCACCAATGATGCTGACTCTGCCACTCCCACAGGCAGCGCATTCCATGCCCCCACCACTCACTGGGTAAAGAACCTACCCCTGACATCCCCCCTACACCTTCCACCCTTCACCTTAAATTTATGTCCCCTTGTAACACTCTGTTGTACCCGGGGAAAAAGTCTCTGACTGTCTACTCTATCTATTCCCCTGATCATCTTATAAACCTCTATCAAGTCACCCCTCATCCTTCGC
>NC_057729.1:1631778-1633383 GCF_004010195.1 Chiloscyllium plagiosum | reverse complement strand
GGTAGAGGATTTTAACTTTCCAAACATCGACTGGGATTGCCATAGTGTTAAAGGTTTAGATGGAGAGGAATTTCTTAAGTGCGTACAAGACAATTTTCTGATTTAGTATGTGGCTGTACCTACTAGAGAAGGTGCAAAACTTGACCTACTCTTGGGAAATAAGGCAGGGCAGGTGACTGAGGTGTCAGTGGGGGAGCACTTTGGGACCAGTGACCATAATTCTATTCGTTTTAAAATAGTGATGGAAAAGGATAGACCAGATCTAAAAGTTGAAGTTCTAAATTGGAGAAAGGCCAATTTTGACGGATTTAGGCAAGAACTTTCGAAAGCTGATTGGAGGCAGATGTTCGCAGGTAAAGGGACAGCTGGAAAATGGGAAGCCTTCAGAAATAAGATAACAAGAATCTAGAGAAAGTATATTCCTGTTAGGGTGAAAGGGAAGGCTGGTAGGTATAGGGAATGCTGGATGACTGAAGAAATTGAGGGTTTGGTTAAGAAAAAGAAGGAAGCATATGTCAGGTATAGGCAGGATAGATCAAGTGAATCCTTAGAAGAGTATAAAGGAAGTAGGAGTATACTTAAGAGGGAAATCAGGAGAGAAAAAAGGGGACATGAGATAGCGCTGGCAAATAGAATTAAGGAGAATCCAAAGGGTTTTAACAAATATATTAAGGACAAAAGGGTAACTAGGGAGAGAATAGGGCCCCTCAAAGATCAGCAAGGCGGCCTTTGTGTGGAGCCACAGAAAATGGGGGAAAGACGAAATGAATATTTTGCATCAGTATTTACTGTGGAAAAGGATATGGAAGATATAGACTGTAGGGAAATAGATGGTGACATCTTATCAGATCGAGTGGATCGGTTGGAGAGACAGATAGAAGCGATGATTACAGAGGAGGAAGTGCTGGATGTCTTGAAATTAAAGGTGGATAAATCCCCAGGACCTGATCAGGTGTACCTGAGAACTCTGTAGGAAGCTAGAGAAGTGGTTGCTGGGCCTCTTGCTGAGATATTTGTATTATCGATAGTCACAGGTGAGGTACCGGAAGATTGGAGGTTGGCAAACGTGGTGCCACTGTTTAAGAAGGGCGGTAAAGACAAGCCAGAGAACTATAGACCGATGAGCCTGACCTCAGTGGTGGGCAAGTTGTTGGAGGGATTCCTGAGGGACAGGATGTACATGTATTTTGAAAGGTATGCACTGATTAGGGATAGTCAACATGGCTTTGTGCGTGGGAAATCATGTCTCACAAACTTGATTGAGTTTTTTGAAGAAGTAACAAAGAAGGTTGATGAGGGCAGAGCAGTAGATGTGATCTATATGGACTTCAGTAAGGCGTTCGACAAGGTTCCCCATGGGAGACTGATTAGCAAGGTTAGATCTCATGGAATAAAGGGAGAACTAGCCATTTGAATACAAAACTGGCACAAAGGTAGAAGACAGAGGGTGGTGGTGGAGGATTGTTTTTCAGACTGGAGGCCTGTGACCAGTGGAGTGCCACAAGGATCGGTGTTGGGTCCTCTACTTATTGTCATTTGCATAAATGATTTGGATATAAGCATAAGAGGTACAGTTAGTAAGTTTGCAGATGACACCAAAATTGG
>NC_057729.1:1604688-1631701 GCF_004010195.1 Chiloscyllium plagiosum | reverse complement strand
AAGAAGGCGTTTGGTATGCTTTCCTTTGTTGGTCAGAGTATTGAGTACAGGAGTTGGGAGGTCATGTTGGTTAGGCTATAGTTGGAATATGTGTGCAATTCTGGTCTCCTTCCTATCAGAAAGATGTTGTGAAACTTGAAAGGGTTCAGAAAAGATTTACAAGGATGTTGCCAGGGTTGGAGAATTTGGGCTATAGGGAGAGGCTGAACAGGCTGGAGCTGATTTCCCTGGAGCGTCGGAGGCTGAGGGGCGACCTTATAAGAGGTTTACAAAATTATGAGGGGCATGGACAGATAAATAGACAATGTCTTTTCCCTGGGATCGTGGAGTCCAGAACTAGAGGGCATAGGTTTAGGGTGAGAGGGGAAAGATATAAAAGAGACCTAAGGGGCAACTTTTTCACGTAGAGGGTGGTATGTGTATGGAATGAGCTGCCAGAGGATGGTGAAGGCTGGTACAATTGCAACATTTAAGAGGCATTTGGATGAGAATGTATAAGGCTTGTTTGGTAACTCTGCTGAAGACACTAAAATAAGCGGTATCATGGACAGTGAGATAAGTTGTCAGAAATTGCAGCAGGACCTTGATCAGCTGGGGAAGTGGGCCAAGAAGTGGCAAATGGAGTTTAATATAGACAAGTGCACATCTTTGGACTGTGGGAGGAAACCGGAGCACCCGGAGGAATTCCACGCAGACACAGGGAGAACGTGCAAACTCCACACAGTCAGTCCCCTGAGGCAGGAATTGAACCCGGATCTCTGGTGCTGTGAGGCAGCAGTGCTAACTGCTGTACCACCGTGCCGCCCACAAATAATCTGGTCTGTTTTAGAGTCATAGAATCCTGCAGCAAGGAGACAGGCCCTTCGGCCCAAACTGATATACACTGACCAAAATGTCCATCCACGCTAACCCCATTTCCCTGCACTTGGCCCATATCCTTCTAAGCATATCCTTCTAATGGAATCTAATGTAATCTAATCTAATCGAAAGTGGGTACTGCAGATGCTGGAAATTAGAGTCAAGATTAGCGTAATGCTGGAAAGGAACAGCAGGTCAGGCAGCATCTGAGGAGCAGATTCCTACCATATCCTTCTAAACCTTTGCTATCCATGTATTTGTCCAAATTTCTTTTGAATGTTGTTATTGTACCTGCATGAACCACTTTTGCAGGAAGCTCATTCCATATGCGTACCACCCTCTGTGCAAAAAGGTGCCCCTCCGGTTCTCTCTTAATCTTTCCCCTCTAATCTTAAACAGATGCCCTCTAGTCTTCAATTCCCCAACCCTGGCAAAAAGACGGAGTGCATTCACCCTATCCATGCCTCTCATGATCTTATACACCTCTATAAGGACCCCCTCAGTCTCCTAAGTTGTAAAGAAAAAAACCCTAGCTTGTCCAAACTCTCCCTCGAACTCAGACCTTTGAGTCCTGGCAACATCCTTGTAAGTTTTTTCTGCACTCTTTCCAGTTTAATAATATCCTTCCTATAGCAAGGTGACCAAAACTGAACATAATACTCCGAGTGCAGCTTCACTAACATCTTGTACAACTGCAACATAACTTCCCAATTTCTATACGCAATGCCTTGACTGATGAAGGCCAGTGTGCCAAAAGCCTTGTTCACTGCCCTGTCCACCTAAGACTCCACTTTCAGAGAACTGTGCACCTGATCTCCAAGGTGCCTCTGTTCCACTACACTCATTAAGACCCTACCATTCATCATGAAGCTCCCACCTTGATTTGACTTTCTAAAATACAAGACCTTGGCCCACTTCCCCAGCTGATCAAGGTCCTGCTGCAATTTCTGACAACTTATCTCACTGTCCATGATACCGCTTATTTTAGTGTCATCAGCAGAGTTACCAAACAAGCCTTATACATTCTCATCCAAATCATTGATATAAATAGAAAACAGTAATGGGCCCAGCACTGACCCCTGAGGCACTCCACTAGTCACAGGCTTCCAGTCTGACAAGCATTTTTCCATTCTTACCCTCTGCTTCCTACCATCACACCAATTGTGTATCCAATTTGCCAGCTCCCCCTGGATTCCATGCAATCCAACCTTCCAGAACAACCCTTACTGAAATCGATGTAGACTAAGTCTATTGCCCTCGTCAACTTTTCTGGTCACTTCATCAAAGAACTCCAACATATTTGTGAGGCATGCAATGAACACAAAGCAATGCTGACTACTCATAATCAAACCCTGTCTTTCCAACTGTATGTATATATTAACACTCAGAATTTTTTCAAGTAACTTACCTACCACAGATTATTGGCCTATAACTCTCAGGCTTTCCTTTGCAGCCCTTTTTGAATAAGGGAACAACATTCACTACCCTCCAGTCTTCCGGGATCTCACTCGTGGCGGAAAATATTAGCCAGGGCCCCTGCAATTTCTTTTCTAGCCTCTTGCAGTATTCTTGGATATATCTTGTCAGGACGAGGAGATTTATCCACCTTCATACATCCTAAGACCTCTTCTACTGTGACATGGACAATCCCCAAGAAATCACCGCTAATTTTCCCAAGTTTTCATGCCTTTTTCCACATGAACACAGAGGAGAAATATTCATTGAGGACCTTGCCCATCTCCTGTGGTTCTGCACATACATGTCCAATATGGTTTTTGAAGGATCTTATTCTGTCTGTAGTTATTTTTTTTCCTTTAATATACTTCCATAACCTCTTTGGATTCACCCTAATCTTCTCAGCCAAGGCTACCTCATGCCCTCTTTTCTCCCTCCTGATTTCCTTCTCAGTAAACTCCTCTATCCCCTATATACTTCCAGGGATTCCCTTGATCCCAGCTGCCTTTGCCTGAGCCATACCTCCTCCTTTTTTATGGTCAATGCCTCAATATCTCTTGTCATCCAGGGTTCACTATTTCTGCTAAACTTGCCCTTCACCCTGATAGGAACTCTCGCTATCCCACTTTTAAAGGCCTTCCACTAGCCAGAGGTCCCTTTACCTGCAAACAAACTAATCCAATAAACCCCTGCAAGCTCCTCTCTAATTTCATCATATTGTGCCTTGTCCCAATTTAGAACTTGAACCTGTGGACCAGTTTTGTCCCTCTCCATAATGATTTTAAAATTAATAGAACCATAGTCACTGGTCCAAAAATGCTCCCCCACTGTCACCTCAGTGACCTGTCCTGCCCTATTTCCCAAAAGTAGGTCGAGTACTACCCTTTTCCATGCAGGGTTCTCTGCATACTGCTCGAACAAACTTCCCTGAACACACTTAATAAATCCCACCTCATCTAAGCCCTTAATGCTCTGGCAGTCCCAGTCTATGTCACAAAACTTAAAAACCCCTACTATGACAACCCTCTTGTTTCTGCAAGACTCCCTAGTCTCCCTGCATATTTGTTCCTCCAATTCCTGTTGATTATTTGGGGGCCTATAGTACAACCCCAATAATGTCACCATCCTCTTCTTGTTTCTTAGCTCCACCCACAAAACCTCACTGGATGATCCTTCAGTTATTGCATCCCTGATGACTGCTGTGATTATCGCCCTAATGAACAATGTAATTCCCCTCCCCTCTTTCCACTACCTCTGTCCCGTCTAAAGCACCTGTGTCCTGGCAGATTAAGCTGCCAGTCTTGTCCCTATGCCAGTTTATGTTTCTGTAATGGCTGTAAAATCTCAGTCCATGTACTTATTACATCCTGAGTTTATTCGCCTTACCTGTGAGCCGTCTTGCATTGGAATAGGTGTAATGTAATCCAACAGACATTCCTCATTCCCTGTCGTGTTCCAGCCTGACCTGTCTCTTCAACTGATTACTTCTGATTACTGTATCTCCTTTCAGCCTCTCACTTCTCTCCACGCTGTTGAAGATCCCACTCCCCTGCTGTGCAGCACTGGCAAATCTGGCCGCCAAGATATTGGTCCCCCTCCAGTTCAGGTGCAACCTGTCCCTCTTGCACAGGTCACCTCTGTCCCAGGAAAGATCGCAATGATCTAAAAATATAAATCCTTGTCCCATGCACTAATTCTTTAGCCACAGTCATAACCGTCTGTTTTTATCCTCACTAGCGCATGGCACTGGAAGGAATCTGGAGATTCCCACTGTTGTGGTCCTGGCTTTTAACTTTTCTCCTAGCTCTTCATAATCACTCCGCAAGACCTCATCTCTATTTCTACTTATGTCATTTGAGCCAGTGTGCACAATGACTTCCGGCTGCTAATTCCCCCCCCCCTTGAGAATGATCTGCAGCCACTCTGTGACATCCTGGACCCTGGCACCTGGGAGGTAACACACCATCCTGGATTCTGGATCAGTGGTGCTGGAAGAGCACAGCAATTCAGGCAGCATCCGAGGACAGGCAAAATCGACGTTTCGGGCAAAAGCCCTTCATCAGGAATAAAGCTTTATTCCTGATGAAGGGCTTTTGCCGAAACGTCGATTTTGCCTGTCCTCGGATGCTGCCTGAATTGCTGTGCTCTTCCAGCACCACTGATCCAGAATCTGGTTTCCAGCATCTGCAGTCATTGTTTTTACACCATCCTGGATTCCCGTTTGCAGCCACAGAATCTCCTGTCTATCCCCCTAACTATCGAGTCTCCTATCACTAAGGTGCTGTTTACTTTTACCCTTTCCTGCTGTGCCCAGAGCCGATCATAGCAGCCACTTGGCTACTGTTACTTTATTTTTTGTATCCCTTAACTGTGTTTATCTGTTTTTTATGTGAAAGTAGCTGAAAACAAAGGTTATTGGGTTTAAATCACAGACATTACTCAGACTAGTTGTTTAATTTTGCTGTGCTACAGTTAATGTATTGTTAATAATTAATTATTGTGACATCTAAATCTTTCATTTCAGCTACAGACCCAGTGTCTGGAATTGATTATTCAAAAAGCCTGGTTAGGAATGATTGGAGTCAATTTTAAGGGTTTTTGAAAGTTTTCATTTTACTGTGTTTGGAATACAGAGTGAGGAAGGCTGATTTGTCTTAGCTGTCTGCCTTTGTGTAATAAAAATGTTCTTCCTATCAAAATGAATCTTGGCACATTTTTCTACTTTGAATTTCATCTGCCACTTGTCTTCCCATTTTACAAATTTGTTTATGTTCTACATTATTGTCCCACAATTCTAAATGCAGTATCATTTTCATATCTTTGAGAAGTAAATAGGGAAATGGTAAACTCTTAAAAATTAATGTCTCTTGGCTTGAATGTACAAGATATGCTATATAACAGCACAAATATATCTTAATGGGGATGATGTTGTAGCCATTACAGGATCATGGTTACAAGGAGGTCAAAGCTGGGAACTAAATGTTTCAAGTATGTGACTTTGAACAGATAGGTAAAGTGGAAAGAGTGCTAGGGTAGCAATGTTAGTATGGGATGGAATAAGTATGATAGCAAGAAATGATCTTGAATTGACACAGATGGAATCCATATGGGTGATGGTGAGAAATTTAAAAAGGGGAAGATGATACTATTCGGAGTAGTATATAGACCTCCTAACAGTTGCTATATGGTGAAACAGAAAATAAATCAGGATATAATGAGGAAATTTAACAAAGGCAATAAATTAATCATGGGTGACTTTAATCTACATGTTAATTGGGATAGTCAGATTGGCAAAGGTAGCCATGAAGAATATATTGTGGATCCAAGCAGGAATCAGGTTACTTTGGATCCAGTGATATGTAATGATGCAACTTTAAAAACTGATATGAGAGTGAAAGATCCCTGAGGAAAGAGTGGCCATAACACGAGAGAATTTAACATATAGTATGAGAGGGAGGAACTTGGGTCAGAAACCACCATGTTCTGCTTAAACAAGGATAATTATAAAGTTGTGAGGGTAGAGCTTGCTGGAATGAACTGGGAATAGAATTTAGCAGCAAAAATGTTTCAGAAAAATTGGCATGATTTATGGCAAAGGTAGATCTCAGTGTGAAAGAATGATTCTATGAAGACAATAAGCCAGACAAGTTAAGGATAGCATCAAACTGAAAAGAAAAACAATTCAATGCTGCAAAGATTGGTAGTAAAGCAGAGGATTGGGGAAGTTTTAAAATCATAAAGATGATCAAAAATTAATAAAGAGAGAAAAGTTAAATTTGCAGATTAAATGTGCAAATAACATCAAGACAGACAGCAAGAGCTTCTTAAAGTATTAAAAAGAGAGAGAGGCCCTTAGAGAACAAGGCTGGCTAAAAAATAATGGGGAACACAAAATGGCATCGGAGTTGATTAAGTACTTTGCGTCAGTCTTCACAGTTAAATAAACTAATTTCTTTCAAAAATGACAAAATATTCTAGGGGGCAAAGGAAGAGATGAAATAAATACAGTAATTATCACCAGAGAAAGTGAGCTAGGGAAACTAATGGGGCTAAAGACCGATTGGGCGCCATCATTGGATTGGACACATCCTATGATATTGAAGTAGATACAGGGATAGTAGGTGCATTAGTAGTAATCTTCCAAGAATCCTTAGATTCTTGAAAGGTTCTACAAGATTGAAAAACTGCCAATGTAGCATCTTTATTTAAAAAGGGGAGTAAAGAAAAATCAGTTAACTTTTGGCCAGTAAGATTATCATTTGATATTGGGAAAATGTTAGTGTCAAGCCTGTGATCAGCGATGTGCCACAGAGATCGGTGCTGGGTCCACTATTTTTTGTCATTTATATAAATGTTTTGGAGGTGAATATAGGAGGTACGGTTAGTAAGTTTGCAGATGACACCAAAATTGGTAGTGGACAGCAAAGGAGATTACCCCAGAGTACAGCATGACCCCGATCAAATGGACCAAGGATTGGCAGATGGAATTTAATCTCGGTAAACATGAGGTGCTACATTTTGGTAGGGCGAATCAGGGGAGGAATTATACACTTAATGGTAAGGTCCTGGGGAAGTTTTGCCCAACAAATAGACCTTGGAGTGCAGATTGAAAGTGGAATAGCAGAAAGACAGGATAGTGAAGGAAGTGTTTGGTACACATGCCTTTATTGGTCAGCGCATTGAGTATAAGAATTGGGAGGTCATATTGCAGCTGTATTAATTTTTGATCATCATCTTTATGATTTTAAAACTTCCCCAATCCTCTGGTTTACTACTAATCTTTGCAGCATTGTATTGTTTTTCTTTTCAGTTTGATGCTATCCTTAACTTGTCTGGCTTATCGTCTTCATAGAATCATTCTTTCACACTAGGATCTACCTTTGATTAGGCCACTTTTGAAATACTACATTAAATTCTGGTCTCCCTGCTATAGGACAAATGTTAATTACACTTGAAAGCGTTCAGAAAAGATTTACATGGATGTTGCCAGGATTGGAGTGTTTGAGCTATATGGAGAGGCTGAATAGGCTGGGGTTAATATCTCTGGAGTGTCGTGGTTTACAAATCTTGAGGGGCATGGATAGGGTGAATAGATAAGGTATTTCCCCAGGAGTGCAAAACTAGAGAGCATAGGTATAAGGTGAGTGGCATAAGATTTAAGAGGGACCAAAAGGGTAACTTTTCCATGGAGAGAATGGTGCATATAAGGAAAGAGCTGCCAGAGGAAGTGGTAGAGGCCTGTACAACGACAACATTTAAAAGGCATCTGGATGGATACATGAATAGGAAAGGTTTAGTAAGATATAGGCCAAGTGCTGGCACATTGGATTAGATTAATTTAGGATATCTGGTCAACAAGGATGAGTTGGACCAAAGAGTCTGTTTTTGGGTTGTACAAGTTTAGAGTTCTGAGGAAGGGTCACTCTACCAGAAATGTTAACTCTAATTTCTCTTCAAAGATGCTGCCAGACCTGCTGAGCTTTTCCAGCAATTTCTATTTTTTTGTAGTTGTGGGTATATTCATTGAGCTGGGAAGTTGAGTTGCAGATGTTTCGTCCCCTGTCTAAGTGACATTTTCAGTGCTTTGGAGTTTCCAGTGAAGTGCTGTTGTACTGCGTCTTCTGGATGTTATTTGGTTCCGGTTGTTTGTTGTAGTGGCCAGTATGTTGTTGATGGAATCCGTGAATGAATGTGTGTGGCTATGAGAGACAGCTGGTCGTGGCGCTTAGTGGCTAGTTGAAGTTTGTAGATGCAGATTGCTAGTTGTCTGCCTGTTTGTCCTATAAAGTGTTATGTGCAGTTTTTGCATGGGAACTTGTAAATTATGTTAGTCTTGCACATTCTGGGTCATTTGCCCTGGTCAATTGTCGTCTGAGCGTGGCTGTCAATTTAAGGGCTGTCATGAATCCCACTAGTTGGAGAAGTCTGGCTGTCAGTTTTATAGACAGAAGATAGAATCCCTACATTTTTTATGTAAGGTAGCATGGCCAGTGAGTTAGGTCGTAGCACTTCCTTGTCGCGTTGTTTGTCTGTTAGGCAGCTGTGGAAGAAGTTGAGCGGATATCCGTTCTTGGCAAATACTCTTAGAGGTCTTCTTATTCTTCCCTTCATAGGTTGGGTGTGCTGCGGTGTGTTGTAACCTTTTGAAGCTTAATATAGCTTCTCTTGCGTGTTTGCAGGTGGTTGCTGTAGTAACAATTTCTGTTTTTGTTTC
Organism: Chiloscyllium plagiosum; assembly: GCF_004010195.1. Classification (NCBI taxonomy): domain Eukaryota; kingdom Metazoa; phylum Chordata; class Chondrichthyes; order Orectolobiformes; family Hemiscylliidae; genus Chiloscyllium; species Chiloscyllium plagiosum. Next base: position 1,623,174 of record NC_057729.1, on the reverse strand, counting down.
TGATTTCCAGCATCTGCAGTTCTTTGGTATTTAAGATCTAGGTTATTGCTATAAACCAGGGAGAGCAAAGGTCCCAACACTGACCGCAAGGGAACTCCACTACAAACAATTACCCAGCCTAGAAACCTCAATTGCTTGTCACTTATCCAATTTAGTATCAACACTGATATTGTCCTTTTTATTCCATGGGCTCTAATTTTGCCTGTGCCCGAAACGTCGAATCTCCTGTTCCCTGGATGCTGCCTGACCTGCTGTGCTGTTCCAGCAATAAAGTTTCAACTTTGATCTCCAGCATCTACAGACCTCACTTTCTCCTCTAATTTTGCAAGTCTGTTCTATGGCACTTTATCATATGCTTCCAGGAAATTTGTGTACACCACATCAAATGCATCACCCTCAATGATCCACTCTGTACTTTTTCAAAAAACTCAAGTTAGGAAAATAAGACCATAAGACATAGCAGCGGAAGTAAGGCCATTTGGCCCATCGAGTCCACTCCGCCATTCAATCATGGCTGATGGGCATTTCAACTCCACTTACCCGCATTCTCCCCATAGCCCTTAATTCCTTGTGACATCAAGAATTTATCAATTTCTGCCTTGAAGACATTTAGCGTCCCAGCCGCCACTGCACTCTGTGGCAATGAATTCCACAGGCCCACCACTCTCTGGCTGTAGAAATGTCTCCGCATTTCTGTTCTGAATTGACCCCCTCTAATTCTAAGGCTGTGTCCATTGGTCCTAGTCTCCTCGCCTAACGGAAACAATTTCCTAGCGTCCACCCTCTCCAAGCCATGTATTATCTTGTAAGTTTCTATTAGATCTCCCCTTAACCTTCTAAACTCCAATGAATACAATCCCAGGATCCTCAGCCGTTCCTCATATGTTAGACCAAGCATTCCAGGGATCATCCGTGTGAATCTCCGCTGGACACGCTCAGTGCCAGTATGTCCTTCCTGAGGTGTGGGGACCAAAACTGGACACAGTACTCCAAATGGGGCCTAACCAGAGCTTTATAAAGTCTCAGTAGCACATCAGTGCTTTTATATTCCAACCCTCTTGAGATAATTGACAACATTGCATTCGCTTTCTTAATCACGGACTCAACCTGCATGTTTACCTTTAGAGAATCCTCAACTAGCACTCCCAGATCCCTCTGTACTTTGGCTTTACAAATTTTCTCACCGTTTAGAAAGTAATCCATGCTTCTATTCTTTTTTCTAAAGTGCAAGACCTCGCACTTTGCCTTCAAGACATTCTGCATTTTCTAGAACTCAACCATCAGTGAAGTTAAACTGACAGACCTGCAGTTGCTGTGCTTATCTTGAACATGTCCAACATGTACAACTCTCCAGTGGTCTGAAACTATTCGAGTCTATAGAAAATTGGACAATTATTGCCAGTACTCTATAGTTTCCACTCTCACGTCCCTCAGCTTCGCTGGATGACTCTTACCTAGTTTAAGGTGCCTTATCAAGTTTAAGTGGAGACAATGTAACCAATATCTCCAACTGAATTTCACTCACTTTACATGAATTATATCCTATGAACAGGATAGCATCTTCTTCAAAAGTAATTCTTTTACTTAAAACCCCCTTTATTGGGCAGAATCTTCCAAGCGATAAATAGAGGTGGGGAGTGAACTTAATTAAGTCGGATGTTGACGGCCATTTTGGAGTCATAGACCTTACAGCTCACCATATCTATGCCAACCAACAAATACCAAACTGTAGAGTTTGCATGTTCTCCCTGTATCTGTATAGGTTTCCTCTAGGTGGTCTGGTTTCCTGCCAAAGTCCAAAGATGTGCAGGTTAGGTATATTGGCTATGCTAAATTGCCCAGTGTCCAGAAATGTGCAGGTCAGGTAGATTAGCGATGGTAAAAGTGGAGTAATGGGGATAGGATGGAGTGATGGGTCTGGGTGGGATGTTCTTTGGAGTTTCAGCGTAACAGCTATGCTATATCATATTAATGCCAAACTATACTAATACCTTCCTGACTTTGCCTGAATTAAGTTCTGGATGGGAAAGTCAATCTTCACCTTTCCATTTTGCCATGATCTGAGGCCCATAATTCATCAATCAAGAATCATTTAAGGGCCTCATCCCACTGGTTGCAATCATTTCAGTTCCAGCTGGGACAAGAAAGAGTTGGCCTACTTATTGGCTTAACCAGTGCAGGTACAGGCTTTAAGTTTGGCTGGCACTACTTCTATACAACTGCCTCCAACTCTATATGAACCCACCCCCATCATACAAACTTGTCTTTTCTGTAGGCAACTGTCCATTCGTCCATCCTAGGAGTATGGGGTGGCAAAGTATTGCACATGGCCTCTGCTGTGGCATCACCAAATTCTGTAGTTTTCAAGTTTTTGATGTCCAGCAGCTCTCCTTTCTTTTCTCTTGTGTATCCAGAAGTGCTCATAAACATAACTGGACCGTTTTCTGATTTCCAATTGATTAATTTAAACACAAAACCCATTAAGGGAAATGCAGACCACCAAAGGTAAGGGACAGGGAGGTAGAGAGAGACAGGATTAATCAAACTATATTTGGAAGGGGAGGTAAAGTACTCTAACCCCTCAGTTGCCCACCTCTCTCTAAAAGCATTGGTAGAAACCGCATGCCCCCTCTCCAAGCACATCGGGTTCAAACATAGCCACAGAAGTGGAACAGACACTCGGCTACCATGACTCCCTCTACTTCTCCTACCTCCAGGCCCTAATCTCAGCAGACACCCTGTAACAATCATTAAGCTATTTAACTGCTCGAAGATCTACATAACCTTTCAATCTTCAAAATCTGCATGTTTCCCTCCTGAAAACTCATTCATGGGCTTAGTCAAAACATAGGAAGATCTGGGTCTCAGGTGTCAGTCATCCCTACACCTCTTTTGCTACTATTTTTACAAGTCAGCCTGGAGAAGTTTGTCACATTCCTTTTTATATTGGTTGCCAGTCTCTTCTCATTCATTCCATTTACTGCTTTATTTATTTTTTTCATTTCCCCTCCAAACCTTCTATTTTCAGTCTGATTCTTTGCTGTAGACCAAGGGACCTTAGTGTACAAGTCCATAGATCCCTGGTAAAGAAGACATACAGGATGCTTACCTTCATTAGCTGGAATACAGAAGTAAAAAAGTCTTGTTATAGTTTTATAAAACATTGGTTAGGCCACTGTGTGCAGTTCTGGAAGAATGTGATTGCACTGGAGACGGTACAGAGGAGACTCACTCAGGATGTTGTCTTGGATGGAAAGTCTCAGTTATGGGGAGAGACTGGATATGTTCGGTTTGTTTTCCATAGAGGCAGCTGAGGTATACAAAATTATACCTCAGCTGCCTCTCTGACCTATCACCTCCATCCCCACCCCCATTCATCTATTATACTCTTTGCTACCTTTTCCCCAACCCCACCCCACCCCAGCCCCCACTTATCTCTCCACCCTGGAGGCTTTCTGCCTCCATTCTTGATGAAGAGCTTTTGCCCGAAACGTCGATTTTCCTGCTCCTAGGATGCTGCCTGACCTGCTGTGCTTTTCCAGCACCACTCTGACCTAAACTCTGGTTTCCAGCATCTGCGGGCCTCACTTTTGCCTAATTTCATCACAGTCCAACTCTCCCATTAGAGAGACGACTGGTCGTGGTCTAACCGTAGGGTGATTACACTCTGAGCAAGGGCTGGGGTTGAGAAGGTCGGACCTTCATGGTGACCTCAGCTGGAGTGGGAATTGAACTTGTGCTGTTGATGTTATTCTGTATCACAAATCAGTCACCCAGCCAATCCAGCTAACCAACCCCCATTTTAATGTCACAACATTCAAGGCTATGGGCTAAGAGCTAGAAAGTAGGATGAGTATAGATAAGTCACAATGGGTCAAAGGGCTTCTTCTGTGCTGTATTGAAGAGCATCCCAGCCCCCACACCCACAATCCTATCCCTGTAATCCTTAATTTCCCATGGCTAACGTACACATCCCTAGACATTATGGCTGATCTACCTAACCTGTATATCTTTGGACTCTGGGTGGAAAACCACGCAGACATGGGGAGAATGTGTAAACTCTACACAGACAATTACCTGAGTGTATTATTGAACTCAAATTCCTGGTGGCTGTGAGACCATAGTGCTATCTACTGAACCATCCCTTATGTTATGTTTAATGGACAATAGACAGGCCAGAGGTGAGTCTGCAATGTGCAGATATTGAGCTTCGAAGAAGGTTGCCTAGATGGAGGCATGTGGGAAGGAGGGCATAAGACCATGGCAGCTGGAAAGTGTCTAGAAGGGACTGTTTCGCTCTAAAGTCTCTCCCCAACAGTTGTAGACTACATCTTTGGCTTTTCACCTTCCTCCTGAAGAATATTCTGTCATTGCTCTCTGACATCCTCAACTCTGGCACCAGGAAGACAACATACCATCCTGGCGTAACACTGATAGCCACAGAAAAGCCTGTCTATACACATAACGACTCAATTCTCTCTCACTATTGCTCTGCCTTTCTTCTTCTTCCTCTCTTGTATAGTTGGACTGCTCATGGTTCTAAACGTTTGGCTCTGACTTCATGTTCTTGAGGAACAATAGTTTTTAAAATGGAAAACCAATTTGTGAGATTGACTGAAGGTACTCCTGCACAACCTGCCTGTTTCTTTTCAACTGCTGGTGATCACCCATTCCTTTACACCCTCCAAACCCTAACCTGCAGTATGACCATCTCTTTAAATGTGCCATCCACATTATTTGCAGCTGTGCAGATACACCACTATCTCCACTTGCCGCTCAAATTTTGAAATCAAAGCTCAAGTTTCTAGAGCTAGAAGCACTTGCACATATGGCTGTCTAGGATGCTGGTGGGGTCCATGACAGGTCATATATTCCAGGAGAAAGTGAGAACTGCAGATGCTGGAGAGTCAGAGTCGAAAAGGGTGGCGCTGGAAAAGCAAAGCAGGTCAGGCAGCAACCGAGAAGCAGGAGAGTTGACGTTTTGGGCATAAGCCCTTCATCAGGAAAACCTGGTCAACATGCTATTTTGTAAAGTTAAGTTTGCTCAGTCTGTTTTATATGCCTTAACAGTTTCTGAATTAATTTGTCTTAAATTTACTCCACTGATGTAATCTCTTCTCTATTTCATTTCTGCTTTGACGTACTTATAATTGCATATTATTACTATTATCTTTTCAGATAATCAAATAATACTTTCCTAATTTTCAGATATTTAGAAACAGTCCCTAATCGTTGTTTGCACCAGCCAATGAATTCACTGATAGCCTGTAATAACACTCTAAATTTTCTACTGCCTCCCTCTCATCCATTGAGTGCAGATGAGTGCGAGCAGCTGAATGAGAAGGGCACTGTGTCGGAGTCCCAAATGATGGGGTGTGTGATCATACAGTACAGAAGAGGTCCTTCAGTGATAGGGTTAGAGTCAAATTTGTACCACCAAAACTGCACTAAAACTATGCCATCCCATGAGAAAGATGGACTTATTAGGGATAGTCAGCATGGTTTTAAGCAGGAGAGGACTTGTCTCACAAACTTGATTGCTATTTTTGAGAAAGATGATTGATGACCATAAGGCAGTACACGTTGTTCATATGGACTTTAGCAAGGCCTTTGACAAGGTCTGTCATGGTAGATTGGTCCAAAAGATTAAATTGCATCCACAGTGAGTTGGCAAGTTGCATACAAAATTGGCTTAGCCACAGAAGACAGAGGATAGTTCAGGAGGGGTGTTTTTCTAACTGGAGGTCTGTGACCAGTGGTCATAGAATCATTCAGCATAGAAACAGACCCTTCAGTCCAACTCATCCATGCAAACCCAAGTTTTCCAAACTAAACTAGTCCCATTTGCCTGCATTTGACCGCATCCTTCTAAACCTTTCCTGTTTGTGTACCTTTCCAAATGTCATTAAAATGTTGTAACTGTACCCGCATCTATCACTTCCAATGGCAGTACATTCCAAATAGAGAACATAGAACAATACAGCACAGAACAGGCCCTTCGGCCCACGATGTTGTGCCGAACTTCTAACCTAGATTAAGTACCCATCCATGTACCTATCCAAATGCCGCTTAAAGGTCGCCAATGATTCCGACTCTACCACTCCCACGGGCAGCGCATTCCATGCCCCCACCACTCTCTGGGTAAAGAACCTCCTGTGAGAAAGAAAAATGTCCCTCAAGTCCCGTTTAAATATTTCTCCTCTCACCTTAAAAATATGCCCATTTGTTTTGAACTTCCAACCTTAGGGCACGGTGGCTCAGTGGTTAGCACTGCTGCCTCACAGCGCCAGGGATCCAGGTTCAATTCCCGCCTCGGGCAACTATCTGTGTGGAGTTTGCACATTCTCCCTGCGTGGGTTTCCTCCGGGTGCTCCGTTTCCTCCCACTGTCCAAAGATGTGCAGGTTAGGTGAATTAGTCATGCTAAATTGCCCGTAGTGTTAGGTGCATTAGTTAGGGGAATGGGTCTGGGTGCGTTGGTCTTCAGAGGGCCGGTGTGGACTTGTTGGGCTGAAGGGCCTGTTTCCATACTGTAGGGAATCTAATCTAATCTTTGTCTCACCTAACCGCCTCATAATTTTATAAATTTCCATAAGGTCATCCTTCAACCTCCTATGTTCCAGTGAAAAAGGTCTCAGCCTATCCAGCCTCTCCTCATAACTCAAACCCTTCAGTCTGATCAACATTCTAGCAAATCATTTTGTAACTCTCTCCAATTTAATAATAACTTTCTTATAAACGGGTGACCAGAACGGTAAACAGTACTCTAAAAGTGGCCTCACCACCATCCTGTAAAATCTCAATATTGTGTCCCAATTCCTACACTCAACGGTCTGAGCAATGAAGGCAAGCATGCTAAATGCCTTCTTAACCAACCTAGACAAGCAGGAGGCTGGAAGAACACAGCAGGAGGTGGAGAAGTCAATATTTTGGGTATAACCCTTCTTCAGGACTTGGGGTGGGGGTGAGCAGAGCTGCAGATAAAGGCTGCATGGGGGATGGTTGTGGGTGGGGAGAGGGGCAGAGTGGGACCACTCTCCCCACACCCAAAACTCTCCCCCATCTGCCTCCCCCTTTATCTCCCCTCACTTTCACCTCCAGTCCTGAAGAAATGTTATACCCAAAACACTAACTTCTCCACCTCCTGATGTTGCCTGGCTTACTGTGTTCTTCCAGCCTCCTGCTTGTCTACTTTGGATTCTAGCATCTGCAGTTTTTTGATTCTTCTTAACCAATCTACCTGTGACTCAACTTTCAAATTACTATACACCTGAGAAGTGGCAGATGGAGTTTAATTTGGAGAAATTTGAGGTCCTGCATTTTAGTAACACAAACAAGGGCAAGGATAGGGTCTTGGGTAGTGTGTCAAACAGGGGTCAGTACTGGGATCTGTTTGTAATTTATATTGGTGAATTAAATGTAAATACCGGCAGCCTGATCAGTAAGTTTGCAGATGCCACAACATTTAGAGGTGTATAGTATGGAAAGACATTAAAGAATGCAACAAATATAGAGGTGGAGAAATGATGCATTTTGAGAGGTCAAATGCAAAAGGAAAGTATACTGTAAATGGTCAGACTCTTAGATTAGATTAGATTACAGTGTGGAAACAGGCCCTTCGGCCCAACAAGTCCACACCGACCCGCCGAAGCGAAACCCACCCATACCCCTACATTTACCCCTTACCTAACACTATGGGCAATTTAGTATGGCCAATTCACCTAACCCTGCACATCTTTGGACTGTGGGAGGAAACCGGAGCACCCGGAGGAAACCCACGCAGACACGGGGAGAACGTGCAAACTCCACACAGTCAGTCGCCTGAGGCGGGAATTGAACCCGGGTCTCTGGCGCTGTGAGGCAGCAGTGCTAACCACTGTGCCACCGTGCCGCCCACTCTTGGAGCATTGATATATAAGAGGGAGCTTGAGTCCCATCCATAGCTCCCTGAAAGTGACAACACAAATGGAAAAGGTGGGAAAGAGCCATATAGCATGCTTGCCTTCATCAGTTGGAACACTGAGTACTTGTTGTAACTGAATAAGACTTTGTTCAGGCTGCATTTGGAGTACTGTGCACAGTTCCAGTTACTGCACTATAGGAAGTGGAGACTTTCGACAGGCTGCAGCAGAGTTTTACCAGGATGTTGCCTGGATATTGCCCAAGATTTATTGTGGAAAATGAGGAAATAGTCAAGATGTTGAACAGTATTGTGTCAGTCTTCATGGTAGAAGACACAAATAACATGACAATTATTAATAATGAGGAGGCTATGGCAGCTGAGGACTGAGAAACAATCATTATCACTAAAGAGGTAGTGTTGGGCAAGCTGATGTGACTAAAGGTAGACAGGTCTTCTGGTCTTAATGGAATCCATTCCAGGGTACTACAAAAGATGGTAAGGGAAATAGCAAATGTGCTCTGGCAATTTACCAAAATTTGCTGGGCACTGGAGCGGTTCCAGCAGACTGAAAAACAGCAAAAGTTATGCTACTGTTTAAAAAAAGGCGGGTAATTATAGCCCATTCGCTCAAATTCTGTAGGGGGAGAATGTGTTTAAATCTATACTCAAGAAAGAAATAGAGAGACACCTGGATAGAAACTGTCCGATCAGGCAGAATGGGTTCATGAAAAGCAGCTCATGTTTAACTAATTTACTGGAATTCTTTAAGGATATTACAAGCGTGGTGGACAACTAGAAACCAGCAGATGTGGTGCATCTGGATTTTCAGAAGGCATTCAAACAGGTGCCACACAAAATGCTTCTGCATAAGAAAAGGGTGCATGGTGTTACAGGTATTGTTTTAGCATGGATAGAAAATTGATTAACAAACAGACAGCGAAGAGTGGGGATAAGTGGGTGTTTTACAGGTTGGCGATCAGTGTGCCTCAAAGATCAATATTGGAACCATACCTGTTTACAAGTTACGCAGCTGATTTAGAGTTTGAGTCCAGTGTGTCAAAGTTCACAGATGACACTAAAATGAGTGGTAAAGTGTGCAGAGCACATGGAAAGTCTGCAGAGGGATATAGATAGTGAGCAGGCAAGGGTCTGGCAGATCAAGTACAGTGTTGGTAAATGTGAGATAATCCATTTTGGTAGGAATAGCATGATGAAAAATTGCAGCATGATTTGTGCATGAATCACAAATATTGGATTGCAGGTGCAGCAGGTAATTAAGAAAACAAATGGAATACTGTCCTTCATTGCAACAGGGATGGAGTTTAAAAAACACTGAGGTTATGCTGCAGCTGTGAGGTCACACCTAAGGTACTATGTACAGTTTTGGTCTCCTTATTTGAGAAACAATGTACAGCACTGGAGGGGGTGTAGAGGAGGTTTACGAGGTTGATTCTGGAGTTGAAAGGGTTGACTTATGAGGAGAGATTGAGTAGACTGGGACTATACCCATTGGAATTTAGAAGAATGAAAGGGCATTTTATAAGACATATGAAATTATTAACAGAGGCTGTTTCCACTGGCAGGTGAAACTAGAACAAGGGGGCATTGCCTAAAAATAAGAGGTTGCAGATTTAGGATTGATTTGGAGAGGATCGTCTTCTCCAAAAGGGTTATGAATCTGGAATTCCCTGCCCAGTGAAGCAGTTAAGGTTACCAGTTGAGTGTTTCTAAGGCAAAGGTGGGTTTTTGAACAGTAAAAGAATTAAGGGTTATGGTGAGCAGGTGGCTAAGCGGAGCTTGTCCTGCTCCTACTTATTATGTTCTTATTGGAGTGTATTTGATATAAGGAAAGGTTGGAAAAACTTGGGCTGTTTTTGCTAAAGCATTGGAAGCTGAAGGACTACCTGATCGAAGTATATAAAATTATGAGGAGCATGGATAGGGTGGATAGTTGGATTCTCTTTCCTCGGGTGGAAATGTCAAATACTAGAGGGCATAGGTTTAAAGGTGAGAGAGGGAAAGTTTAAAGATGTGTGAGGTATACTTTTTACACAGAGGGTGCCTGGAACGTGCTGCCACGGGATGGTAGAAGCAAATATGATAGCAAAGTTTAAGAAGCACATGAACGAGAATAGAGGGATATGCAACATGTATTAGCAGATTGGATTAGTTTAGAATAGCATCATGGTTGGCACAGACATGGTGGGCTGAAGGGCCTGTTCCTCTGCTGTACTGTTCCATGAAGCATTAACAATTTTCTTTCCACAGATGCTGATCTTCTCCAGCAATTTCCATTTTTGTGTATTTCAGATCTCCAGCACTCTCAATTCTTTGTTTTATTTGTACTATCCCTAGATTTCTGTGAGCTTCTTTATAGTCTTACAGTAATACAGCCCTTCGACCCAAACAGGTTCATGCTGACCATGGTGCCCATTCAGCTAATTCCAATTGCCCACATTTGGTCCATATCTCTTCCCATCCATGTACCTACCCAAATGTTTTCTTAAATATTGCTATTGTTCCTACCTCAGCTGCTTTCTCTGGCAGCACATTCCATATATGCAACACATATGTTCCTCAGCGCCTTCTTAAATCTTTCCCTTCTCACCTTAAACCTATGCCTTATAGTTTTCAATTCCCCATATCTGGGAAAAAGACAATAAACATTCATCCTATCTATGCCCCTCATGATTTTATACAGCTCAATGAGATCTCATTCTCCTACATTCCAAGGAATAAAGTCCTACCCTGGACAACCTGTCCCTATAACTCAGGTCTACTAGTCCTGGCAAGATACTCATAAATTTTCTTTACACTCTTTCCAGTTTAACTATGTCTTTCTTATAACGGGGTGACCAAAACTGTACACAATACTCCAAGTGCGCCCTCACTAACGACTTACACAAATGTACCAATAATGTCTCAACTCAGGTATTCAATGCCTCATTGACGAAGGCCAGCATGCCAAATGCCTTCTTCATTACCCTATCTACTTGTGACACCGCTTTCAAACAACTATGTACATGCACTCCTAGGTTCCTCAGCACTCTTCATGACCTTACAATTTACTGCGTAAGTCCTACCTTGGTTTGACCTTCCAAAGTGCAACACCTCACACTTATCTGTATTGAATTGTGTTTGCCCATCCTCAGCCTATTTCCCCAACTGAGCAAGATCCCTCTGTACTTTTTGATTACCTTCCTCACTATCAATGATATCTCCTAATTTTGTATCATCCGCAAACTTACTAATCATGCCTGTACATTCACATTCAGATCATTTATGTAAATAACAAAGGACCTATCACTGACCCCTGTGGCAACCACCAGTCACAGGTCTCCAATCCGAGAAACAATCCTCAACCATTAGCCTCTCCTTCCTACCATCAAGCCAATTTTGAATCCAATTAGGTAGCTCTCCCTGGATCCCATCTGACCAAACCTTCAGGACTAGCCTGTCATGTGAGACTTTCTCAAAGGCCTTACTAAAGTCTACATAGACAACACCTTCTGCCTTACTCTCATCTATCCTCTTGGTTACCTCTTTGAAAAGCGTTACACATTTGTTAGCCATGACTTCCTGTGCACAAATCCACGTTGACTATCCCTAATCAGACCTTGATTATACAAATGTTGGTTATTTCTGTCCCTCAGTATCCTCTCCAACAATTTGCCTACCACTGATGTAAGGCTCACTGGCCTGTAGTTCCCTGCTTGCCTTTGCTTTCTTTCTTAAACAATGGAACATTAGCCACCCTCCAGTCTTCAGGAACTTCACCAGTGGCTAAAGATGAAGCAAACATTTCTGCAAGGGTCTCTGCAATTTCGTTCCTAGCCTCCCACAACATCCGAGGATGGACTTGATCAGGCCCAAGGGATTTATCCACCCTAACGCACTTTACGACTGCAAACATCTCCTCTCTGGTAAACACTGAGAAGAAATATTAATTAAAAGTATCCCCCATCTCCTGCAGCTGCACACGCAGACAGCCATGCTGATCTTTAAGGGGGCCTATTGTCTCCCTAGCCACCTTTTTACTTTTAATATAGCTATAGAACCTCTTGGGATTGTCTTTAACCATATCTGCCAGATCCATCTCATACCCTTTTTGCTCTCCTGATTTTCCTCTTAGTGTGGCACGGTGGCACAGTGGTTAGCACTGCTGCCTCACAGCGCCAGAGACCCGGGTTCAATTCCCGCCTCAGGCGACTCTCTGTGTGGAGTTTGCACATTCTCCTCATGTCTGCATGGGTTTTCTCCGGGTGCTCCGGTTTCCTCCCACAGTCCAAAAATGTGCAGGTTAGGTGAATTGGCCGTGCTAAATTGCCTGTAGTGTTAGATGTCGGGGAATGGGTCTGGGTGGGTTACACTTTGGCGGGTCGGTGTGGACTTGTTGGGCCGAAGGGCCTGTTTCCACACTGTAAATAATCTAATCTAATCTAATCTAATCTAATCTAATCTAATCTAAAGAACATAAAAATGTACAGCACAGAACAGGCACTCCGGCCCTCAATGTTGTGTCGAGGATTATTCTCAATCTAAAATCAAATAATCTAAGCTATGCACCCCTCAATTCGCTGCTGTTCAAGTGCATGTCCAGCAGTTGCTTAAATGTCCCTAATGACTCTGCTTCCACCACCACTGCTGGCAACACATTTGATACATTCACAACTCTCTCACCTCTGACGTCTCCATTAAACCTTGCTCCTAATATCTTAAAACTATGACTCCTCGGGCCAGTGAATCCTGCACTCGGGAAAAGTTTGTGGCTATTGACTCTATCCATGCCTCTCTCATTACTTTGTATACCTTGATCAAGTCACCTGTCTTCCTCCTTCTCTCCAGAGAGATGTCCAAGCTTAGTCAACCTCTCTTCGTAAGACAAGCCCTCAAGTCCAAGCAGCATCCTGGTAAACCTTCTTTGCACCCTCTCCAAAGCCTCCGTATCTTTCCTATAATAGGGCGACCAGAACTGGACACAATATTCCAAGTATGGTCTCACCAGGGTCTTGTAGAGCCGAAGCAAAATCTCGCGGCTCTTAAACTCGATCCCCCTGTTAATGAAAGCCAAAACACTATATGCTTTCTTAACAACCCTATTCACTTGGGTGGCAACTTTGAGGGATCTATGCACTTGAACACCAAGATCCCTCTGTTTCTCCACACTGCCAAGAATTCTGTCTTTAATCCTATATTCAGCATTCAAGTTTGACCTTCCAAAATGCATCACTTTGCATTTACCAAGGTTAAACTCCATCTGCCATTTCTCAGCCCAGCTCTGTATCCTGTCTATGTCACACTGCAGCCTGCAACAACTCTCGATACTATCAACGGCACCTTCAACCTTTGTGTCATCAGCAAATTTACTAACCCACCCCTCAATCTCCTCATCCAAGTCATTTCTAAAAACTACATGAGCAGAGGTCCAAGAACAAAGCCCTGCGGGACATCACTCACTACTGACCTCCAGGCAGAATACTTTCTATCTACAACAACTCTCTGCCTTCTGTCAGCCAAACAATTCTGAATCCAGACACCCAAATCTCCCTGTATCCCATAACTCCTGACTTTATGAATGAGCCTACCATGGGGAACCTTATCAAATGCCTTGCTGAAGTCCATATATATCACATCCATTGCTCGACCTTCATCGAACTTTCTCGTCACCTCCTCAAAGAACTCAATAAGATTTGTGAGGTATAACCTCTCCTCACAAAGCCATGCTGGCTGCCTTTAATCATGCCTATGTTTTTCCAAATAGTCATAAATCCTATCCCTCAGAATGCTTTCCAAAACATTGCTGACCACAGGCGTAAGACTGACTGGTCTGTAACTGCCAGGGATTTCCCTATTCCCCTTCTTGAAAAGAGCAACATTCGCCTCCCTCCAATCCTCCAGTATGACTCCTGTGGAGAGTGAAGCAGCAAAGATCTTTGCCAGTGGCTTAGCAACCTCCTTTCTCACTTCCTGGTGCAACCTAGGATAAATCTGGTCTGGTCCTGGGGACTTATCAATCTTAATGTTTGCCAAAATTTCCAACACATCAACTTCATCAATCTTGATCTGTTCAAGTCTGTTTCCCAGTTCCTCAAAGTTCTCATTCACAATAAGGTCCCTTTTCTTAGTGAAAACCGAAGCAAAAAAACTCACATAGGGCTTCCCCTATCTGCTCAGACTCCATGCACAAATTCCCTATGCTATCCCTGACCTTCTCCCTGATCATTCTCTTATTCCTCACGTATGAGTAAAATGCTTTTGGGTTCTCCTAAAACCTTCTTGCCAAGCTGTTTTCGCACCGCCTCCTGGCTCTCCTCAGTCCATTTCTGAGCTCCTTTCTAGTAAGCCTGAAATCCTCTAATGTTGTGCTAGATCCTTGCTTCCTCCACCTTACGTAAGCTAAGTGTGTGGAAGCACTCCTAAGTGTGCGCCTACACTTTTTGTAGTCATCCAGGGACCTGCCATTCATAGAAGCCCTAGTTTGCTAGCAGGCCATTCACCACTGAGTCCACACTGACCCTCTGAAGAGCATTCCACCCTGACCCATCCCTGTAACCCTGCATTTCCTATAACTAATCTACCTAGCCTGCACATCCCTAGATACTATGGGCAATTTAGCACAGTCAATTCACCTAATGTCTTGTTATTGCTTCCAAAATGCAACATCTCATACATATCAGGATTAAGTTCTATCTTGAACTGATCTGTGCATCTGACCAATATGTTTACATCTTAAGTCCTTCTTCCCTACTGTCAACCATCCAGCCAATCTGTGTGTCATCCACAAACCTCTTCATCATTGCCACCACATTCTCATCCACGTCATTTATGTATATCATGAACAATAATGGACCCAGTACTAATCCTTGTGGTATGTTACTTGCACTAGCCTCCAGTCACATAAACCCTGTTCTATCACTGAGCCAATTTTGGATCCAACTTTCCCAGATTTCTTCTTTTACCTTCTTTATCCATTTCCCATGAGGGACCTTGTCAAAGGCTTTGCTGGAATCCATATAAACTACATCAGCTTCTCAATCCTCATCGACACTCGTGGTCACCTCCTTGAAAAATTCAAACAGATGTTAGGCATCATCTTCCTCTGACAAAGACAAAGGGCTCAGTGGTTAGCACTACTGCCTCACAGTGCTAGAAACCTGGGTTCAATTCCAGTCTCTGTGTCCACTATCTGTATGGAGTTTGCACATACTGTCTGCGTGGGTCTCTTCCAGGTGCTCTGGTTTCCTTCCACAGTCTAAAAATGTGCAGGTTAGATGGATTGGCCATGGGGAATGCAGGCTTACAGAGACAGGGTAGGGTATGAGTGGGATGCTGTTTGGAGAGCCGTTGTGGACTTGATGGGTTGAATGGCCTACTTTTACACTGCTTTTCTAAAGGGAGATTAATTCTGTCCTTCAGTAGTCCTTCTTCAATAGTTTCCCTACAACTGATGTGATGATTAGATTAGATTACTTACAGTGTGGAAACAGGCCCTTTGGCCCAACAAGTCCACACCGCCCCGCGGAAGCGCAACCCACCCATACCCTTACATCTACCCCTTACCTAACACTACGGGCAATTTAGCATGGCCAATTCACCTAACCTGCACATCTTTGGACTGTGGGAGGAAACCGGAACCCGGAGGAAACCCACGCAGACACGGGGAGAATGCGCAAACTCCACACAGTCAGTCGCCTGAGGCGGGAATTGAACCCGGGTCTCTGGCGCTGTGAGGCAGCAGTGCTAACCACTGTGCCACCGTGCCGCCCCTGTAATTCCCTGATTTATCTTTATCACCAATCTTGAGAAGTGGAGCCACATTAGTTGTTCCCTGTAGCCAATTGAGAAATTAAAAACTTGAATCAACGCCCCTGTGATTCCCTCCCTCATCTGTCCCTGTAGCCTGGGATAAATGTGTACAATTCTGGATGCTATCTCCAAGTCACAGGTCAGGATGTGTGTGGGCACTATCTCTGAGTCTTGCGTAATTTATACTGGCTGTGATTTATACTCTCTGCTTGGTGCTGCTTCCACACAGGTCCAGCACTGTCCAAATTCCATATGAAGGACTATCCATTATTGTTTCCATCAACAACCACTTTCCTTCTTATCCCCCCACATCCATCCCAAAACCAAAAGCGGCTTCTTGTGCCATGGTCAGTTAGCTTATCCATTATGCAGCCTTCACCCTCATTCAAACAAGGTGAAAGGATTTCAAACCTATTGGACAGCTATATGTTTTATGTACTTGAGATTTACGCCTTCCATAAGAAATAAGAGCAAGAGTAGACTATTCAGCCCCTTAAGCCTGCTCGGCTATTTAATATGATGATTGTTGATCTCATCTTGGCTTCAAGTTTACTTTCCATCTGTTCTCCATAACCCTTCAACCTATCATTAATTAAAAAGCTGTCTATCATCTCCTTAAATTTATTCAATGTCCCAAAATCCACCACTCTCTTCGAATCTCAGAATCCCTACAGTGTGGAAGCAGGCCATTCGCCCATCAAGTCTACCCCGACCCTCTAAACAGCATCCCATCCAGACCCACCCCATTCCTGTAACCCTGCATTTTCCATGGCTAACTCACCTAACCTGCACTTCCCTGAACACTATGGGCAATTTAGCATTGGTAAACCACCTAATGTGCACATCTATGTTCTTGTGGGGAGTAACCGGAGAACCTGGAGTAAACCCACGCAGACACGGGGAGAAAATGCAAACTCCACACAGACAGTTGTCCAAGATGGAATCAAACCCAGGTCCCTGGCGTTGTGAGGCAGCAATGCTAACCACTGAGCCACTCTACACAGATTCATGACCCTTTGAGAGAAGTAATTTCTCATCTTTTTGAATCCACGTACCCTTATCATAGGGTAGAATCATAGAATCCCTACAGTGTGGATACAGGTCTGTCAGACCAACGAGTCCACATCGACCCTCCGAAGAGTAACACACCCGGACCCATTCTACCTACCCTATATTTCCCTTGACTAACACACCTAACCTACACATCCCTGAACACTATGGGCAATTCACCTAGCCTGCACACCTTTGGATTGTGGGAGGAAACTGGAGCACCCGAAGGAAACCCACGCAGACACGGGGAGAATATGCAAACTCCACACAGAGAGTTGCCAGAGGCTGGAATCGAACCCGGGTCCCTGGCGCTGAGAGGCAGGAGTGCCAACCACTGAGCCACCGTGTCGCCTTATCTTCAAACTATAAACTCTTGTTGTAGATTTCCACAAGGAAATATTCTTTCCATGTGAGCTTTGTCAATTCTCTTTAGCATCTTATGTACATGAATGAGCTCACCTCTCATTGTGAACTCCAGACAGTATAGCCCTAAACTGCTCTCTTTCTTTATATGACAAATCCCTCATCTCTGAATCAATCTAGTGAACCTCTGAATCACGTGAAATACAATAATTCCTTAGTATCTGTGGCCCATTCATCTATCCTGTCAAATTTATTTGTAATTTTTAAATTTCTTCATTGCAACTTGCTTTCCCACCTACTTCAGAGTTACCTACAAATTAGGCTATCGTACATTTTATTCCATATCCAAGTCATTAATACAGATCATAAATAGTTGAGGTCTAAGGACTGAACCCTGTGGCACCCACTAGTGCTGTCT
The DNA here is from genome assembly GCF_004010195.1 of Chiloscyllium plagiosum. Lineage (NCBI taxonomy): Eukaryota > Metazoa > Chordata > Chondrichthyes > Orectolobiformes > Hemiscylliidae > Chiloscyllium > Chiloscyllium plagiosum. Next base: position 1,605,635 of record NC_057729.1, on the reverse strand, counting down.
TGCCGACCAGAAATAGGCTTTATTACGATTCTCTAATTTCTATTGATTAGCCAATCTTCTATCCAGCAGGCATGGAATGGCCTGCCTGGAACAGTAGTAGACTCAAGAATGTGGTGCTGGAAAAGCACAACAGGTTAGGCAGCATCCAAGGAGCAGGAAAATTGACATTTTGGCAAAAGCCCTTCATTCCTGATGAAAGGCTTTTGCCCGAAACATCAATTTTCCTGCTCCTTGGATGCTGCCTGACCTGCTGTGCTTTTCCAACACCACACTCTTGACTATAATCTCCCGCATCTGCAGTACTCACTTTCGCCACAGTAGTAGACTCGCTAACATTATGGTCATTTAAATGAACATTTGACATGGATAATAATGGAACGGTATAGGCTAGATGGGCATCAGATTAATTTCAAAGGATTAACAACGAGGGCTGAAGGGCCTGTATTGTGTTGTAATATTCTATAGTGGAGAAGAGCAGAGCAATAGTAATTGGGGACTCGATAGTTCGGGGCACAGATAGGAGGTTTTGTGGGAACGAGAGAGACTCACGTTTGGTATGTTGCCTCCCAGGTGCAAGGGTACGTGATGTCTCTGATCGTGTTTTCCGGGTCCTTAAGGGGGAGGGGGAGCAGCCCGAAGTCGTTGGTCCACATTGGCACCAATGACATAGGAAGGAGGAGCGCTGAGGATGTTAGGCAGGCTTTCAGGGAGAGAGGTTGGAAGCTCAGAGTTAGAACGAACAGAGTTGTTGTCTCTGATTTGTTACCCGTGCCACGTGATAGAGAGTCGAGGAATAGGGAGAGAGAACAGTTAAATGCGTGGCTACAGGGATGGTGCAAGAGGGAGGGATTCCGGTATTTGGATAACTGGGGTTCCTTCTGGGGAAGGTGGGACCTCTATAAACAGGATGGTCTACACCTGAACCTGAGGGGCACCAGTACCCTTGG
>NC_057729.1:1592560-1601474 GCF_004010195.1 Chiloscyllium plagiosum | reverse complement strand
GGTAGGTTTAGGACAGATGTTAGGGGTAGGTTCTTTACTCAGCGAGTTGTGAGTTCATGGAATGCTCTGCCAGTGGCAGTGGTGGACTCTCCCTCATTATGGGCATTTAAGCGGGCATTGGATAGGCATATGGAGGATAGTGGGCTAGTGTAGGTTAGGTGGGCTTGGATCGGCGCAACATCGAGGGCCGAAGGGCCTGTACTGCACTGTATTCTTCTATGTTCTATAGCTCTGCACTATATGTTACTAATGGGGTGCTATTAGTGCCCTCCAACGTGAAAATTGAGGCACAGGGTGATACAGTGCCTTTGGGGTAGCACAGTGGCTCAGTGGTTAACACTGCTGCTTCACAGCACCAGGGACCTGGGTTCGATTCCCGCCTTGGGTGACTCTCTGTGTGGAGTTTGCACATTTTCCCCGTGTCTGCGTGGGTTTCCTCCCACAATTCAAAGATGTGCAGGTTAGGTGGATTGGCCATGCTAAATTGCCCGTAGTTTTAGGTGCATTAGTCAGGGGTAAATATGGAGTAGGGGAACGGGTCTTGGTTACTCTCAGAGGGTTGGTGTGAACTTGTTGGGCCGAAGGGCCTGTTTCCATAATGTAGGTAATCTAATATTGATTTAGAGACTCTGCAATTTCTGTGAAATTGTTAGGTCTACACTCTCCCCCAACCCACCCCCACACCTGGCACCTTCCTTTGCCACTGTAAGAGGTGCAAAACCTGTGCCCTCACCTCCAAAGGATGATTCCAAATTCAGCAGAGATTTAGATTAGATTCCCTACAGTGTGGAAACAGGCCTTCAACCCAACAAGTCCACACCGACCCTCCGAAGAATAACCCACCCATACTCAGATCCATTTCCCTCTGACTAATGCACCTAACACTACGGGCAATTTAGCACGGCCAATTCACCTAACCTGCACATCTTTGGACTGTGGGAGGAAACCGGAGCACCTGGAGGAAACTCACGCAGACACGGGGAGAATGTGCAAACTCCACACAGAGTCACCCAAGGCTGGGATCGAACCTGGGACTCTGGCGCTGTGAGGCAGCAGTGCTAACCACTGAGCCACCAAGCCATCCCACTTGAGCATTCTCAAATCTCATTTACTGCGTCTATTGCTCTCGATGTGGTCTCCTTTACTTCAGAGAGATCGAGCACAACTTCATGGAACGTTTCAGGGAACATCTCCTAATTCCTTCAGGAGGTAAGAGAGGAAATTTGGGACCTTGACCAAGATCTTGTATCGTCGCTAGCCACTGGAGAGGTGCCAGAGGACTGGCGAGTAGCTAATGTTGCTCCTCGGTTCAAGAAGGGAAATAGAGATAATCCAGGGAACCATAGACCGGTAAGTCTCACAGCGGTGTTTGGAAAGCTATTGAAAAGAATTCTTAGGGACAGGATTTATGCGCATTTGAAAAAGCATGGTAAAATTAGAGAATCAGCATGGCTTTGTTTTGAGGCAGTGATGAAGATGATTTATGAGGGTAGAGCAGAGGGTGTTGTTTACATGGATTTCAATAAGGCCTTCAACAAGGGCCTTCATGGTATGGTAATCCAAAAGATTAAGATGTATGGGATCCATGGTGATTGGCAACTTGGATTCAGAATTGGCTTGTCCATATAAGGCAGAGGAAAATGGTAGAAGGGTGTTTTTCAGGCTGGAGGTCAATGTGGCGTTCTGCATTGTGGTGTTCTGCATGATCTGTACTGGGACTCCTGTTGTTTGTGATGTACATGAAAATGTAGATGGGTGGGTTAATTAGTTTGTAGACGATACAAAGATTGGTTGAGATGTGAATAGTGTAGAACATTGTCAAAAATGCAGCAGGATGTAGATCAGCTGCAGATATGGGTGGAGAAATGGCTGATGGATTGTAAAATGGGCAAATGTGAGGTACTGCACTTTGTGAAATCAAACATTAAGGAAAAATATACAGTTAAAGGCAAGACCCTGAACAGCATTGATTTACAGAGGGATTAAATTATATTCCCTACAGTGTGGAAACAGGCCCTTCAGCCCAACAAGTCCACACCGATCCTCCGAAGAGTAGCCCACCCAGACCCATTTCCCTCTGACTAACACACCTAACCTATGGGCAATTTAGCATGGCCAATTCACCTAACCTGCACTTTTTTGGACTGTGGGAGGAAACCCACGCAGACACGGGGAGAATGTGCAAAATCCACACAGACCCAAGGCTGGAATCGAACCTGGGACCCTGGTGCTGTGAGGCAGCAGTGCTAACCATTGAGCCACAGTGCCGTCCTTGGGGTTCAAGTCCATAGCTCGCCAAAAATGGCCATGTAGGTAGACAGAGTTGTAAAAAAAGTGTATGGCATGCTTGCTTTTATTGGTTGGCGAATGGAGTACAAGAGTCAGGATGTCATGTTACAGATTTGTAAGATTTTGATTAGGCAGCACTTGGAGTATTGCATTCAATTCTGGTTGCCACATTACAGGATGTGAAGGCTTTGGAGAGGGTGCAGAAGAGGTTTACCAGGATGCTGCTTCGATTAGATGGTATGAGCTATAAGGAGTGACTTGGGTTTTTTTTTCTCTAGAGCAGTGGAGGCTGATGGGAGACTCGACTGAAGTGTATAAAGTTATGCATTTTCATCAATAGAGTTGACAGTCAGAAACCTTTTCTCAGAGCTTAAATGTCTAATATTAAGAGGCAGTTAAGATGAGAGAGGGCAAGTTCAATGGAGATATGAGAGGCAAGTTTTTTTACACAAAGTGTTAGATGTCTGGAATACGCTGTTGGGGTAGTGGTGGAGTCAGACACTATAGGAGCATTTAAGGGACTTTTAGATAAGCACATGAGTATGTAAAAAATGGACAGATATGGACCATTGGCAGGCAGAAGGGATTAGTTTCACTTGGCTTCATAATCGACACACATCGTAGTCCAAAGGGCCCATTCTGTGCTATACTGTTCTATGTTCTTAGTGTGAAAGAAATGATGATATACATTAAGACAGGCTAAAATTAAGCAGGCTGTGACTTTCATCTTACCTTTTCCTGAGCTTTCAGCTAAGTTTTGTTTCTTTTGTCTGGTGTAAGCCACTAATTTGGGTTTAATCTTTCTGTTAGATTCTCGTAGCCAACTTACATCGGTTTTGCCATCTGTATCGGTATCAGTGAAGAAGTATTTTTTCTTTCTACATCTTGAAGCCTAAGAACAACAATTATTTTATAACAAAAATAATCTACTACAGGATTCTTATTTTATGCCAATTACTTTTTCAGTTATAAGTATGGAAATAATGGCAAACGCATCCAAACAGTCAAGTTTCGTTGCAGATTACTAATATTTGTCACAGCACAGCAAAATAGATAACAGTTATAATCAAATCTTTGAAACATTTTTGGAATTATCCTGTAATTTTCAAATTATTATTATTTGCAAAATTTATGGCTCACCCTTTAATATAGTTGAATATAGATTTACTGCATATCAACAATAACATTGCTCTTTTTTATTCATTCACAGGATGGAGCAACACTGGTATTAATTGCCCAAAGGGCTGTTAACAGTCAACCACATTGCTGTGGGTTTGGAATCACATGTAGGCCAGACTAGGTAAGGATGGCAGCTTCCTTCCCTAAAGGACATTAGGGAACCAGATGGGCTTTTCCTGGCAAGTGACAATGGATTCATGATAATCATTAGACTCTGAATTCAATAAAAGTCTGGAATTCAAAGTCCACTTTCTACCAAGGCAGGATTTGAACCCAGAACATTATCTGGGTTACTGGACTAAGTCCAGCGATAATGCCACCAGGCCATTACCTCCCCCATTTAGGCAAATGGAAATAGTGCTTTTAATTTTTTGAAATGTAATTATTTACAAAATTATATAAATAAAATCTGATAGAAATAAATATTGACATTTACCCTTTCCATCTTAAAAGTACTCAACAACACATCCTCAGAAATGTGAAACTAGTTCAGGAGCACATGCAATTCAATGCATCCTTCTCCAATCCTAGGTTTGTAGGCATGTATGCATGGTGAATTGTGCATCCTACAAACATGAAGGTCCAGTGCGTATTCAGATACAAATGTCTCAAAATTCTTTCCGGCTTGTTACTCTTAGCTGTTCAATAACACCTCACACATCTAACATAAACATAGGGTGCTGAATCTTACTAGATTGTGGCTAAGTGTCAATTTCATCCAGTTTTAATGTGTTTTTATCCATGAGATCTGGAGAGACCTCTTACCATATCATTCCAAACTAACCTCATTAAATATCTACCACATCCCATGGTGTCCATCTTGCACAATACTAGTTCGATTCTATCATCTCACTACACCCAAAATAATTCATTACTCACCGAATTTGACGAAATTACATTCCTGGCACCTGTGTCATCTTTAAAAGGCACCTGGACAAAAACTGACATTCCACAGCTGGCCTGCATGGTGAACGACATTTATCCTGGACAGACAAAGGGGAACTGGCACTCTGCTTGTGGACTGGCAGAGACCAGGCACCTGGTCAGGACAGGACCTCAGAGTGTTGGCTATCAGTTACTATGTGCACAAGCAGGTGGAGTGGGACCAGGCAGGTAAGTAGAAGATTATGGTTCTCATAGCTTAGAGGCTGCAGGACTGCAGCTATGTGATGGAGAACCAACGAACTCAAGCAAGTGATCATCTGACTAGGTCCATGTAAGCATTGTGGCTGCCAAGTGGAACCACATGCAATTCAATGCTGCCTCTGACCCTGCCACCAGTGGGAGTTCAAGCTGAGAAATGTGCACTTGAAATTCCTGGAAAAATCAACAGGTATGGTAGCATTTGTGGAGAGAAATCATAATTAATGTTTCAGCTCCAGTGACCCTTCTTCAAAATTTGCCTTTGACATGTCTGGGTCCTTATGTCTCCTTATGTCTCTCGTCCAAACCTCTTAAGACCATCGGGCTTCAGTGTAGGGCAGCCTCCTTCCATCCGGCTGCACATTCTTGGAATGCAATTAGATGTAGTGGGAGAGAAAGAAGAAAACCTCTTGAAGGCACACTGTGTTGGCATGAATGGCATTTCACTGCAAGTAACAACTTTTTTGAATCATGCTGAGAAAGCTATTCAATCTGTTTGCTTGCTTCTCTGTGTTGCTTCTCCTGTAATCGTCACTCTGTGAGGTCAGACATCAGTCACATGCATGATTGGCAATGATGCAATGTCTTAGTTAAGCTGCTGCACTGTATTCAGGCAAAGTGAACATCACATATAGAAGAGACTTCAAAAACTAGGCACCATTTGTGCACAGACCCAGACATTGTATGGCCAAAGGTTCTTGGATGAAATGGTCAGCAATATTTGTGGCTGGGGAGTTACAGTGAGGCAATGCAAGGGTCATCAGAGATTGAGATGGCATAGGTATATATCCTCTACAGTGACTAGATCTATGTATGGTGTTGCCATCCCTTGAATGGCCTTCCATCACTCAGTTTTGCAGTCCCATCAAATAGATCAAGGTGCTTATCTCCACCCATTCCAGATGAGGTAATGGCCATTTTCTTTTACCATCTCAGTTGCAGTTTGCAGAAAAATGAATGTTGATAGAGAATGTTCTTCAAACAATAATTACCAGACACTGCCTTATGTGTTGATGAGGTGGTGAACATTCACATTTACCTCCTGCCAACATTCCCAGTCAACCCCATTGAGATCCTTACCTAACCTGTCTACATAAACCTGCACCTGCCCAACTTTCTTTTCAAAGCTCCTGGCTTATGAAGTGACAATGCTAGTTGTGCACAATGTCTCCTCCTAGAAACAGCATGATCTTTACCATGGACAAACCTCTTCCCGTGTGATCCTGTTCCCATCTCTAGTTTGCTGTATTCCACTTTATATATAGTTATACTCCTTCACTACTGTGATTCCCCACCTCCCAGAGTTCAGAACCCAATCCCAATGATGACCTCAGTCTCCTTCCCAACCTTTTCTCCCCAACCCCAAGAGATCTGACTAGACAGCCCAGATGAGAAATGCCCATACACCCAACTGATGCCTGTACATCAATCTGATTGGGGGCCATTTGAACTGCCACATGTCTGCCAGCCACCTGACCACACTAATTCCATTTTCCAACTTTTGACCAATAGTCCTGGAGACTATGACAGCACAGGTGAATACCTGAATACTGCTTTCCAGTCTTCTATCTCATACCTTATGGTGCCTAGTTATTGATCACTCTACTAATGGAAAAAAAGTGTCTTCTTATCCACCTCTACCAGGTTCCCTCTGAACCTTTGCTGCTCCAGGGTCGGCACGGTGGCACAGTGGTTAGCACTGCTGCCTCACAGCGTCAGAGACCCGGGTTCAATTCGCGCCTCAGGCAACTGTCTGTGTGGAGTTTGCACATTCTCCCCGTGTCTGCGTGGTTTCCTCCGGGTGCTCCGGTTTACTCCTACAGTCCAAAAATGTGCAGGTTAGGTGAATTGGCCATGGTAAATTGCCAGTAGTGTAAGGTATAGGGGAATGGATCTGGGTGGGTTGCTCTTCGGAGGGTCGGTGTGGACTTGTTGGGCCGAAGGGCCTGTTCCCTCACTGTAAGTAATCTAATCTAAACCCAATTTTTCCACATAGCTGAGATTCTCCAGACCAAGCAGCAGCCTGCTAAATCCTCTTCATACTCTTCTACTGAAATCACATTCTTCCTATAATGTAATGATTAGAATTGCACACAGTAAACAAGCATTTTATAGAGGTCCAACACAACTTCCTTGCTCTTGCATTTGAAGCCTCAACTAATAAAGGCAAAAACCCGGATGCTTTCTTAACCACATTAACTACCTGACCAGTCCACTGATATCTCCTAATGTTTATGGCTACTCTCTTGTTTATCACCCTACCAATTTTTGTAGCTTCCACAAACTTCATGATCATACCCAAACATTTAAGTTCGTAGTGATTGTAACGAGCTCAGCCAGGTAGACCTCATGGAATATGAGTTTCTCATTGGACTAGATAAACAGCCTGGTTGACAGATAAGACTAGATTCCCTACAATGTGGAAACAGGCCATTTGGCCCAACAAGTCCAAACCCACCCTCCAAAGAGCAACCCACCCAGACCCATTCCCCTACCCTATATTTACCCCTAACTCCTGCACATAAAACTATGGGCAATTTATCATGGCCAATTCACCTGACCTGTACATCTTTGGATTGTGGAAGGAAACTCATGCAGACGTGGGGAGAATGTGCAAACTCCACATAGACAGTCACCTGAAGCAAGAATCGAACCCGGGTCCCTGGTGCTGGGAGGCAGTAGTACTAACCACTGAACCACCGTGCTGCCCAAGATCAGGTGTGTTGAACATCCTATTCACTGTGGCAGCTGGCTCTGAGGGAGCTGGATCGGTGTCAAGTGTAAATCAAGGGCAACTTGGTGACATGATACCAGCCTCTATGGAGTCATTTCAAAATCAAAATCTTGAATGCACACCACAACACCAAAGGCCCGAGCAGTGAACTTTGCAGTATTCCACTGGAAATTCCAGTAACATTTATCGTGACCATCTGCTTCCTGACAATTTTGGATCCATAATGCCACTTTGCTTTGGATCAGTATGCTACGAGAGATCTTATCAAACTCCTTGCTAAAGTCACTGCAGACCACATCAAATGCATTAGCTCCATCATACCTTACAGACAATGCCCCAGACACCATCATTGCCATCCCCAATCCCTGTCCTAGCAAATACCTAGCAGAGGTGGTGGCACAGTTCAGAGGGAGTCAACCTGGGAGCCAGACTCCTTCATGTTGATCAAGACTAGGAAGAAGCGCTGAGAGTGGCAAAGGGATAGAATGTACTCTAGGCTGGGTCTTCAATGTCCATCACCTAAAGCGGCTCATAAACAGTTTTACTGATCAAGCTGGTCAGGTCCTAAAGTAGCAGCAATGGTAGGAATTTCTGGGGGATCAGCAGAAATTCATCCCAATGAAGAAGGGGCAAATGATGAGGTAACCATGGCTGACAAATCAGGGAACAGCATAAAAGCAAAGGAAAAAGCACAAAATGAAAACTCATGAGAAGCCACAGGATTGGGAAGCCTTTAAAAACTGGTTAAAAAGATATCTAGGTGGGTTACTTTTTGGAGTGTCGGTGTGGATTTGTTGGGCTAAAATGGCCTGTTTCCACATTGTAGGGACTATCTAATTCTATGTGGGGAGAAGATGAAATATGACAGTAAACTAGCTAGTAATTGCAAGAGATTTTTTAATATATAAAAGCCACAAGAGAGGCAAGAGTGGACATTGGATCGCTGAAAAAGGAGGCTAGAGAAGTAGAAATGAGAATAAAGCAATGACGGAGGAACTGAAGAGGTACTTTGTATCAGAATTCATGTTGAAAGGTATTAGCAGCACACTAATCTTCCAAGATAATCAGGAGACAGAGGTGAATGTAGTGTCCATCACTAAACAAAAGGTGCTGAGGAAGCTGAAAAGTCTGAATGTAGCAGCAGTCAGTGGAGCATGTCCCAGGAGTAGACTGACCAAAACCCCAAGCCAGAGCTAGGCCCAGGGAGACTTTAAAATTTGGACTTTTTTCTTATCTTTTGGGTAAGGACTTTTAAGATCTATACTTTTTAAAACTGTTTCGTTTATTTCTTCTCATTTTATAAAAGGTTCTTGTTTTACATTTTGTGTTTAAAGATAGCGTTACAGAACGATGACTGTACAGTTTCACCGTGTTCCTTTACTTGAGTCCACATGACAACAAAACCTACCACCCCATCAATCTCCATGTACAGCGCATCATCTGCCGTCATTTCCGCTACCTGCAAACGGACCCCACCACCAAGGATATATTTCCCTCCCCTCCCCTATCAGCATTCCATTCCGTAAAGACCACTCCCTCCGTGACTCCCTCGTCAGATCCACACCCCCC
>NC_057729.1:1584679-1592250 GCF_004010195.1 Chiloscyllium plagiosum | reverse complement strand
CCCCCCCCAGTCTGACCTATCACCCTCACCTTGACCTCTTTCCACCTATCACATTTCCGACGCCCCTCCCCCAAGTCCCTCCTCCCTACCTTTTATCTTAGCCTGCTGGACAAACGTTCCGCATTCCTGAAGAAGGGCTTATGCCCGAAACGTTGATTCTCCTGTTCCCTGGATGCTGTCTGACCTGCTGCGCTTTTCCAGCAACACATTTCCAGCTCCAGCATCTGCAGACCTCACTTTCTCCTCTAATTCCTAATTCTCAAGTCAACCAGACCCAATAGATGACACCCCAGAGTTCTAAAGAAATTAACTGAGGAGATTGTGGAGGCATTGGTGCTTATCCATCAGGAATCACTGGAGTCATGGAGGATCTCAGAGGAGTGGAAAAAGTCTAATGTAACACACCTGTTTAAGGAGGGAGGGATACAGAAGATGTGAAATTATGGGCCAGTTAACTGCACCTCAATTTGGTAAGACTTTAGAGATTATTAAGGATGATACTGGAGAGTACTGGGATGTGCATTGTAAAATAGGACTGAGTCAGCAGTTTCGTCAAGGGAAAGTCATGATTGACAAATTTGTTAGAATTCTTTAAGGAAATAACAAGCAAGTGAGACAAAGAAGAGCCAGTGGAGTGGTCTATTTGGATTTCCAGAAAGCCAATGACAAGGTGCCAAACAGGAGGCTGCTAAATAAGAGCCTATGACATTGGCACAAGGTATTGTCTGATAGGCAGAAGGCGAGGATAAAGGGGTTTTTCCAGGATGGCTGGCGATGACTAGTGGAATTCCATAGGGGTCAGTATTGGGACCACAACTATTCACATTATACATTAATGATGTGGAGGAAGGAACTGAGGGCATTGTGGCCAAGTTTGCAGACAACACAAAAGATAGGTGGGGGAACAGATAATATTGAGGAGGTGGGACAGAAGATCTTGGACAATCTAGGAGAGTGGGCAAAGAAGTGACAGATTGAATACAATGTGGGAAAGTATCAGGTTTTTCCATTTTGGCTGGAAGAATAGAGGTGTAGACTCTCTTGAAAATGGGAAAGGCTTCAAAACTCTGAAGCGAAAAGTAACTTAAGACTCCTGGTTCAGGATTCTCTTAATGTTAACAGAGTGGTTCAGTTGACATATAAGAAGACAAATGCAATGTTAGCATTTATTTCGAGAGAATTAGCACACAAGAACAGGGATGTACTGCTGAGGTTGTATAAGGTTTGGTTCAGACCACATTTGGAATATTGTGAGCAGTTTTGGGATCCATGTTTAAAGAAGGATATCCTGGCTTTGGAGGTGGTTCAGACGAGGTTCACAACAAGGAACGGTGGCTCAGTGGTCAGCACTGCTGCCTCACATTGCAAAGGACCCGGGTTTGATTCTAGCCTTGGGCAATTGTCTGTATGGAGTTTGCACATTTTCTCTGCGTCTGTGTGGGTTTCCTCCCACAGTCCAAAGACGTGCAGGTTAGGTGAATTGGCCATGCTAAATCGCCCATAGTGTTCAGAGATGTGTAATCAGGGGAAATGTAGAGTAATAGGGTTGGGGAATGGGTCAGGGTGAGTTACTTTCCAGAGGGTCGTTGTGGACTCGTTGGGTCAAATGGCCTTTTTCCACACTGTAGGGATTCTATGATTCCATGAATGATCCCAAACATGACTGGCTTGTTCTATGAGGAGCAGTTGAGGAGGCTGGTTTGTATCGACCAAGTTTAGAAGGATGATGAGATAACCTTGTGAAAGGATACTGCTTAACAGATAGCATTGTAAGGGCGCAATTGCAAAACTTTACGTAGTCATTTGTGACCTTGGGAAAATAATCGCAGCTTCACAAAGTAACAAACAGCGCCCACTCAGTACGATGCAGCTGGCAAAATCTGCGGGGAGGTGCCAAGCGCTGATGTCAATTTTGCATGTAAATCATTCTAACACAAAATGTTTAAATCCACTGTACTTTATTGGAAATGTTTTAGAACTAAGATGATGAGTAGTTTTTCAATCAAAAGCTGATGAATCTGTGGAACTCATTGCCATAGAAAGCTTTGGAGGCCAAATCATTAAGTGCTTTAAAACAGAGTTGAATAGGTTATTGGTTAGTTAAGGGATCAAGGATTACAGGGAGAAGGCAGGATAATGTGGTTCAGAACAACATCAGCCATCAATGAATGCTGAAGCAGACTCATGAGGACAGAATGGCTTAATTCTGCTCCTATATCAGAGCTGAAAAACTGGCTCTTTGGCAGGTGGAGAACGAACTAACAAGCGGGAAAAATATACTCAACCTCTTCCTTATCAATCTGCCTGCTGCAGATGCATCTGTTTACAACAGCAACTACAAGAGTGACCACCATACAATATTTGTGCAGTTGAAGTCCCGTCTTGACATTAAGAATACACTCCATTGTGCTGTGTGGCACTTTCAACATGTTAAATGGGAGGACAGATTTTGATTAGGTCAAGCAACTCAAGACTGAGCATCCAGAAGGGCTGAGAGTCATCAATCAAAACAGCAAGAATTGCAGATGCAGTAAATCAAAAACTAAAACAGTAATTGCTGGAAAAGCTCAGCAGGTCTGGCAGCATCTGTGAAGAGAAATCAGAGTTAAAGTTTCTGGTTTTGTGTCCCTTCCTCAGAAGTGAGTTTTTTCAGCAACTTCTGTTTCTGCTGTGTAGGTTTAGTAATTTTTGGCAGTTTAAACTCAATTGGCTGAATGGTGTCTTCTGTGAGGCACTTTTACGTCTGCCTGGTGCTACTCTAGGCATGCCCTCATGCACTCTTCACTGAATTATAATAATCACTAATAGCTTCTGATATGAATTGCTGAAAAAAAACATTTTCTGTCAAAGCTTTTTGTCTTGCACTTGTCAGGACATTTGCTGAAAATTCCTTTTACCACGTATACTATTTTATTAAGTTCAACAAGCGCAGTGAATGTACATGTTGTTTCTGTCTGCAACTTGTAGGATGCTATGTACTAATATGCTATTTCATTCACTGCAGTGCTGAAGTCTAACTTTGACTTTTTAAAGTCACCTAGACAGTTTTATGGCTGTGGGACAGCCTTGTTAAATTCAGGATAGATGTTTTTGTTAAAGCATGAGTAGTATGTGCCACATAATAAAATTCAGACTGTGATTCTGTGAAATTGGATGCTCATTACAACACTGATACTACACTTCAAGTAGTACTTTCTTGGAAGTAAAATACTTTGGGATATCATGAAATTAAAAAAAAACATATATAAACATTATTTTCATGATCAATTTCTGATCTGACTGACTTGAACAGAGATCAACCTACCTTGTGCTCTACTTTCTCTGTAAGGCCATTTTTCATTTTTTTCTTCACTGTTTCTCTGGAAAACCAGTTAGGTAAAACAATTCAAATTTAAATTCATAACAGAAACTTATTTGGTTAATGAACTGAAATACTGTGTCCACTTCACATTCCACCACCAATCCTCATATCACCATCTCACTTTCTTTGGGGAACTAGACTGCAAAGGTGGGAAAACCGAGCAGCATGGGTAAGTTGGGCCAAAGGGCCTTTTTCTATGCTGAAACTTATTCAACAGCGAGAACCAGCCATTTGGATACAGAACTGGCTTGAAGGTAGAAGAGAGAAGGTGTTGATGGAGGTTGCTTTTCAGATTGGAGGCCTATGACAATTGGGTGTGCCACAAGAATTGCTGCCGGGTCCACTGTTTTTCATCATTTATGTAAATTATTTGGATGTGAACATGGTAGAAGTACAGTTAGTAAGTTTGCAGATGACACCAAAATTGGAGGTGTTGTTGGCAGGAAAGAAGGATGCCTCAGAGAACAATGGGAGCTTGATCAGATGGGTCAATGGACTGAGGAGTGGCAGATGGAATATAATTTAGATATATGCGGGGTGCTGCATGTTGGAAAGGCAAATCAGGGCAGGACTTATACATTTGATGGGAAGGTAGTTTCATAGTTCGTTGAAAATGGAGTTGCACGTAAACAGCGAAGAAGGATTTGGTATGCTTTCCTTTATTGGACAGAGTATTGAGTACAGGAGTTGGGTGGTCATGTTGTGACTATACAGGATATTGGTTAGGCTTTTGGAAAATATGTGCAATTCTGGTCTCCCTCCTATTGGCAGGATGTTGTGAAACTTGAAAGGGTTCAGAAAAGATTTACAAGGACATTGCCAAGGTTGGAGGACTTGAGCTACAGGGAGAGGCTGTATAGGCTAGAATTGTTTTCCCTAGAGCATCAGAGGCTGAGTTGTGATCTTATAGAAGGTAAATCCAGAACTAGAGGGCATGGGTTAAGGGTGAGGGGGAAAAACTTAAAAGGGATCTAAGGGGCAACCTTTTCACGCAGAGGATGGTACGTGTATGGAATGAGCTGCCAGAGGAAGTAGTGGAGGCTGGTACAATTACAACATTTAAAAGGCATTGGATGGGTATATGAATACGAAGCGTTTAGAAGGATATGGGCCAAGTGCTGGAAAATGGGACTAGATTAGATTAGGATATCTGGTTGGCATGGGCAAATTGGACCGAAGGATCTGTTTCCGTGCTGTACATTTCTATGATTCAATGACTCTAAAAGGAACAATGCAGAATAACAAACTCAGTCTTTTATGTGTTAATTCAGTCCCTTTTAAATGGATCCTTTATTTATTCTTTCATAGGATGTGCACCATTTGTTACTGGAAAAGGTGGTGGTTAAGAAATTTCTTAAACTGCTGCACTACTTTGGTGCTAGGTACACACACTGTTGTTAGGAATCTCCAGGAATTCTTTTGTTTATAAAGAATCCCCACAGTGAGTAAACAGGCCATTCAGCCAAACAAGTCCACACCAATCCTCCAAACAGCATCACACCCAGATCCATCTCCTCACCCTTTCCCTGACTTTCCCATGGCTAACAAACCTAACCTACACATCCCTGAACATTATGGTAATTTAGGTAAAAACAATGACTGAAGATGCTGGAAACCAGATTCTGGATTAGTGGTGCTGGAAGAGCACAGCAGGTCAGGCAGCATCCGAGGAGCAGTAAAATCGACGTTTTGGGCAAAAACCCTTCATCAGGAATAAAGGCAGAGAGCCTGAAGGGTGGAGAGATAAGTGGGGTGGGGAGAAACTGCTGTGCTCTTCCAGCACCACTAATCCAGAATTATGGTAATTTAGCATGGCCAATCCACCTAACTTGCACATGTCTAGTGTGTTGGAGGAAACTGGAGCACCCGACAGAAACCCACTCAGACATGGGGAGAACATGCAACCTCCATACAGTCGCCCGAGGCTGGAATTGAACCCAGTCCTTGGCACTGTGACGCAGCAATGCTAACCACTGAGCCACTGTGCCCACCCCCAACAATTTGACCCATCAACAATGAAAGAATGGCAATATAGGTCCAAGTCAAGATGATACATGATTTGGAGGGGGCAAGTAATATGTCCCATGCATCCACAGCCCTTGTCCTTGGCGAAGCTTTAGCTATTTGCTGCCATACATCATGTACATAGTACACTCCATTGCCATCATACATCAGTGCATAGATCTGGTGCCAATTTTGTGAGTTGCATTGGGCTGGGTTATTTCAAGCTTCCAAGCTTCTGAAGGTTTATTGCATTCGGGCAAATGTGGACTATTCCATCACACCCCTGAACTGTGCCTTTTAGATGGTGGATAGGCATTAGGGAGACAGGTGGGTTACTCACTGTAGAATTCCTACACTTTGACCTGCTTTTGCAGCCACACTATTTATATGCGAGCCCAGATCAGTTTCTGGTCTGGACTTTGAAACTTACAGATATGGTCACTACCTTTAAAATATTTGCCCACTGACACTTCCACTTGACTAGCTTCATTCCCTTGGATTAGGTCCACAGCACTACCCCATTTCTAGTAGGACTAAAAACATACAGGCACATTCAGGTCTCCTGGATTCCATCCCATCTAATCCTTTCACACTAAGGTGATCCCAGTTAATTTTAGCTAAATTGAAATCTTTATAACAATAAACCTTGCTGTGCTTTGCCTACATATCTGCTCCTCTTTCTCAGTCTGTTGGAAGATATTTACTATAATCCCAGCAAAGTGATTACCTCTCTTTTATTTCTAAGCTCTACCTAGACGGCTTCATTCGAACAGCTTTCTTAGACATCCTTCTTCATAAAAGCACTGAAGATCTCCTTTACCAGTAAGGCAATACCCACTTCTCTTTATTTCCCCCACCCCTGCCCAATCATACCTGAAACTTCGAAACCTGGAATGCTGAGTTGTCAGTTCTGCCCTTCCTTCAACCATGTTTCAGAGGTTGCAACAATATTACATTCTCACATGCTAATCAAATTTCTAAGTTTATCTGCTTTACTAGTTAGGATCCTTGCATTAAAATTGATACAATTTATCTTTCCAACCCACCCAGGTGCCTTATCACACTTGTGTCTTCTCCGCCTGCTGGACTCGACTAGGATTCCTTCTATGTCTGATTGAACCTTGCTTCCGACTTTGCATCTATTCTGTGCCCAATCTGGTCAAGCAGCGTCTGAGGAGCAGGGGAGTCACGTTTTGAGCATAAGCTCTTCATCAGGAATCACCATATTCTTGATGAAGAGCTTCTGCTCAAAACGTCAATTCTCCTGCTCCTCGGATGCTGCCTGACTAGCTGTGCTTTTCCAGCACCACACTTTTTGACTTCCAGCATCGACAGACCTCAATTTCTCCCTCTGTACCCCTTCATCCTGCCAAATTAGTTTAAATGTCCCCCCAGCATCACAAGCAAGCCTCCCAGCAAGGACACTGGATCCATTCCAGTTCAGCTGCAACCTATCCAGCTTGTACAGGTCCCACCTATCCCAGAAACAATTGCAAAGATCCAAAAATCTAAAGTCCTCCCACCTACACCACTCCTTTAGCCATGCGCACATCTGATCTATCTCTTTCTCTTCACAGATGCTGCCAGACCTGCCAAGTTTCTCCAGGTACAACCTGTCCATGCCGACCATATATCCCAACCCAATCTAGTCCCACCTGCCAGCACCCGGCCCATATCCCTCCAAACCCTTCCCATTCATATACTCATCCAAATGCCTCTTATATCAGCCTTTACCACATCCTCTGGCAGCTCATTCCATACCCGTGCCACCCTCTGTGTGAAACGGTTGCCCCTTAGGTCTCTTTTATATCTTTCCCTTCTCACCATAAACCTATGCCCTCTAGTTCTGGACTCCCCGACCCCAGGGAACAGACTTTGTCTATTTACCCTATCCATGCCCCTCATAATTTTGTAAACCTCTATAAGGTCATCCCTCAGCTTCCGACACTGCAGGGAAAACAGCCCCAGCCTGTTCAACCTCTCCCTATAGCTCAAATTCTCCAACCCTGTCAACATCCTTGTAAATCTTTTCTGAACCCTTTCATGTTTCACAACATCTTTCCGATAGGAAGGAGACCAGAATTGCACGCAATATTCCAACAGTAGCCTAACTAATGTCCTGTACTACCGCAACATGACCTCCCAACTCCTGTACTCAATACTCTGACCAATAAAGGAAAGCATACCAAACGCCTTCTTCACTATC
>NC_057729.1:1550175-1584363 GCF_004010195.1 Chiloscyllium plagiosum | reverse complement strand
GCCTTACTGAAGTCCATATAGATCACATCTAGCGCTCTGCCCTCATCAATCTTCTTTGTTACTTCATCAAAAAACTCAATCAAGTTCGTGGGACATGATTTCCCACGCACAAAGCCATGTTGACTATCCTTAATCAGTCCTTGCCTTTCCAAATTCATGTACATCCTGTCCCTCAGGATTCCCTCCAACAACCTGCCCACCACCGACGTCGGCTCACCAGTCTATAGTTCCCTGGCTTGTCTTTACCGCCCTTCTTAAACAGTGGCACCATGTTTGCCAACCTCCAGTTTTCCGGCACCTCACCTGTGACTATCGATGATACAAATATCTCAGCAAGATGCCCAGCAATCACTTCTCGAGCTTCCCACAGAGTTCTCATGTACACCTGATCAGGTCCTGGGGATTTATCCACATTTAACTGATTCAAGACATCCAGCACTTCCTCCTCTGTAATCTGGACATTTTGCAAGATGTCACCATCTGTTTCCCTACAGTCTATATCTTCCATATTTTTTTCCACAGTAAATACTGATGCAAAATATTCATTTAGTATCGCCCCCATTTTCTGTGGCTACACACAAAGGCCGCCTTGCTGATCATTGAGGGGCCCTATTCTCTCCCTAGTTACCCTTTTGTCCTTAATATATTTGTAAAAACCCTTTGGATTCTCCTTAATTCTATTTGTGAACTTCGTCATGTAGTTCATTCTCACCTACCTTTTAGATTGCGCAAGAGTTTTAATCCTTCCTGATTGTGCCATATCTTTAATTCCACATGTTTATATTTCACAACATTAAAAATGCTGCAAAATCTATTACATACCTTTTATTTGCACAGTATTGTTGAAGTACTGGCTCGTATTTCATCTGTATAAAACATAATACACATATTAAAGAAGTATTTCGGCATTCCTCTACTTTGAACCATTTAGGATAATAGGGGGCACTTACATTGGGGAAATTAGGAATACTGTGTGCAATTCGGGTCTCCTTCCTATCAGAAAGATGTTGTGAAACTTGAAACGGTTCAGAAAAGATTTATAAGATTGTTGCCAGGATTGGAGGATTTGAGCTCTAGGGAGAGGCTGAACAGGCTGGGGCTGTTTTCCCTGCAGTGTCGGAATCTGAGGGGTGACCTTATAGAGGTTTACAAAATTATGAAGGGCATGGATAGGGTAAATAGACAAAGTCTTTTCCCTGGGGTCGGGGAGTCCAGAACTAGAGGGCATAGGTTTAGGGTGAGAGGGGAAAGATATAAAAGACACCTAAGGGGCATATTTTTCACGCAGAGGGTGATACGTATGTGGAATGAGCTGCCAGAGGAAGTGGTGGAGGACAGAACAATTGGAACAGTTAAAAGGCATCTGGATGAGTATATGAATAGGAAGGGTTTGGAGGGATATGGGCCGGGTGCTGGCAGGTGGGACTAGATTGGGTTGGGATATATGGTCGGCATGGACAGGTTGTACCGAAAGGTCTGTTTCCGTGCTGTACATCTCTATGACTCTAAGTGTAAATTAAACATTGCTGAAAAGAAACACAAAGTTGAAGCCTACTTGCTGACCAGCACCTTTCTAATTCAAACTGAAACACAATAGATTTGTAGATGTGAAATTTGAAATGCTCCTACAATACCTCTGGCGATTTTCGTAGCTGCCCACACAACAACTCATTGTGGAAGGGTATAATTATTAAAAGCCTTTGAATTAGCCAGATCATTACACGAAGGAACACTACCAGTCAATTTCACTGACATTCTTGACCCATGCAAGTCTGTTGATTGTATCTCCTTGCTGCTCACCATAAAGATTTTCATAAAACTGCAGCAGGGACTCACAACTAGTGCAATTTTAAGGCACAAACACTCAACCTGGAGGGAAGTTGATTTAAAATGAACAATAGGTTACCATGAAACAGGAGGTGGATCGGGCACAATCAAGAAACATTCACTCAAATGGAGAAGGCAGAACAAACATATCCAGAACTCTCTGGATGAGGGAAATAGAAACTAAGATAAAGAAGAAAAACGCTTAAAACAAGTGTCAGGTAGAAAGTAAAATTGGGGACCAAGATGATTATTGAAGATTTAGAGGAGAGGTAAAAGGCAAATAAGAGAGGCAAAGAGGAATTGTGAGGAAAGACAACAAAAATAGTTTGCCTTCAACGGCCATAGAAAAATGTGCTTGAAGTTCTTGAGAAAGTTTGTAGCTCAGGTTGTGGAGGAAGTTGTTGACTTGTTCAGTGAACTGCTAAGTTAATTTGCAGACGATTCATCACCATACGAGGTTACAGCATCACAGCGCCTCCGGTGAAGAGTTGGTATTCTGTCCCACTTGTTATTTGCGTGCCCTGAATTGTGGAGGTGGATGGGATCATTTCCAATTTTGTTTCTTAGTGATTGGTATATGGGATCTAACTCTTCATATTTGTTAACAAAATACGTTTTTGTTTGGCTTGAACTGGGATGGATGCGTTGTCCCGGTCAATTAAGTATCCTTCTTTGTCTGTGTGTATGGATAGAAGTGATAGTTGATCATGTCTCTTGGTAGCTAGTTGGTGTTCATGTACCCTGAAGGCTAGGTTTCTTCCGGTTTGCCCCATGTAATGCTTGTGGCAGTCTTTACATGGCATTTTGTATATAATGTTGGTTCTGTTTGTTGTGGGTATGAAATCCTTTATATTCATCAGTAGTTGTCATAGTGTAGTTGGTGGCTGGTGGACTACCATGACACATGGAGTTGGAATAGTCTGGTGGTCATTTCCAATATGTCCTTGATGGATGGCAGTGACCAGTGTATCAGTACAGCGCAATATCCTCCACCATTTTCGTGCACCTACAATTATACCTCACCATCAAAAATATTTTTCCCTCCCCAAACCTGTGTTCTGCAGAGACCATTCTGTCCGTGACTCCCTCGTTAGGTCCACGCTCCCCACCAACCAATCCTCCACACCCAGCACCTTCCCTTGCCACCACCGAGGTGCAAAACCCACACCTCCCCCCTCACCTCTGTCCAAGGCCCTAAAGGATCATTTCAAATCTGGATTAGATTTCCCTGCACAACCTCTCACCTCAGTTACTGCATCCGTTGCCCTTGATATGGGGAGACAGTGGAGTGGTACAAGCAACATCTCTGGTCTGCATGCACCAACCAACCACCAACCACTGACTGCCCTGTGGCCAACCGTTTCAACTCTCCCTCCCATTCCCACAAGGGCATGCAAATCCTGGGCATCCTCCACCACCACCAAATTAAAGCCACCCATCAACTGGAGGAAGAACACCTCATCTTCCATACCGGGACCCTACAACCACATGGCCTCAACACTGACTTCACCAGTTTCCACATCTCCCCATTCCCCACCTTATCCCAGGTACAACCCTCCAATTCAGCATCACGCTCTTGACCTGACTGTCCATCTTGCTTCCCATCTATCAGCTCCATCCTCTCCACTGACCTATTGTAATCAGTTCCTACCTGCATCCCCTATCACCCTCCCACCTACCTTTTCCCCTGCCTCACTATTTATCTCTCAGCCCCCTCTCCCTCCACATTCTGATGAAGGGCTAATACCCAAAATGTCAACTCTCCTGGTCCTCGGATGCTGCCTGACCTGTTGTGGTTCTCCCAACATCATGCTGTTCGACTCTGACTCTCCAGCATCTGCAAACCTCACTTGGACGGCACGGTGGCACAGTGGTTAGCACTGCTGCCTCACAGCGTCAGAGACCCGGGTTCAATTCCCAATTCAGGCGACTGACTGTGTGGAGTTTGCACATTCTCCCCGTGTCTGTGTGGGTTTCCTCCGGGTGCTCCGGTTTCCTCCCACAGTCACAAAGATGTGCGGGTTAGGTGAATTGTCCATGCTAAATTGCCTGTAGTGTTACGTTAAAAGGGGTAAATGTAGGGGTATGGGTGGGTGGCGGGTCGGTGTGGACTTGTTGGGCCGAAGGGCCTGTTTCCACACTGTAAGTAATCTAATCTAATCTAATCTAATCTAATCTAATCTAATCTAATCTAATCTAATCTAATCTAATCTAATCTAATCTAATCTAATCTAATCTAATCTAATCTAATCTAATCTAATCTAATCTAATCTAATCTAATCTAATCTAATCTAATCTAATCTAATCTAATCTAATCTAATCTAATCTAATCTAATCTAATCTAATCTAATCTAATCTAATCTAATCTAATCTAATCTAATCTAATCTAATCTAATCTAATCTAATCTAATCTAATCTAATCTAATCTAATCTAATCTAATCTAATCTAATCTAATCTAATCTAATCTAATCTAATCTAATCTAATCTAATCTAATCTAATCTAATCTAATCTAATCTAATCTAATCTAATCTAATCTAATCTAATCTAATCTAATCTCCTAGTTGCAGGAGAACCTTGTGGAACTGTACATTTCCAGTTCTATCAGGGAGGAAGCTGTACAGGATCTGTTAGTGGGAAATGAGGTAGGCCAAGTGGAGAATGTCAGAGTAAGGAAGCATTTGGGAAATAATAATCATAATATATGTTGTTCTGGTATAATGTGCATTTCATTAATGCAAATTGGCTATAACACGATCAAAGAATTGTGGATTCTGTTTAGATAATGCAAACTTTCTACTGAACGGATATAGCGATTTTCTTTAGAGGTATTCTACAGCACAATTTTTTATAATGATTTTCCACAGCACAATTTTCTATAGCACACGGTTGCAAAGGAGCACAACTGTCACATTATACCAGAATGCCCTGCACAGGTTTCAATATTAAGATGGAAAAGGATATAAAGCAGTTAAGGATTAAGATGCCAGACTGGAAAAGAACAGACATGAGTAGTCTAAATTTTGGAGCGGATCACTGGAAAAGCATTTTGGTGGATAAAGCAGTAGATAAGAAATGGGAGACTTCCAAAAGAGAGATGAACAGAATGCATAATAGGTATACACATATGAAAAATAAACATAAGATATGGATGATAAAGGAGGCATATGATGTATAGCAGGATAATAATAGGAGTACCTCAAATGTAGAAGAGAGGCTAAGGCTGGGTTAAGGAAGGCAAAAGAAAAAGCATGAGGAAAGGATGCCTGGCTGCAGTAGAATAAATATTAAAATGTTCTTCAAATATATTACAGGTCATTTCACCATAACATGCGTTTGGTGAACGCAAATTCACTATAACATCATTGACGAATTTGGGACATTGTTTGTAAAGCATGAACATTTAAAGGGTGTATTGGTTATAACATGATTCCGGCTCCATTAGTTTAATTCATGCTGCTATTACACATTTTGCTTATAACGAGAATGGAACTACTGCGTTACTGCAGAATCAATAGGAAAACATAAGGCAGGAATTGAGTGAGGCCCATAGGAACATGCAGGGATAGCTGCTCACCGAAGCAAAAGGAATGGCAGAGATACTAAATGAGAGATTCTGTTGTTACCAAATTAGAAAATGGTGATAGCGGCCCAATTGAAAATGTGGGTATTGAGAAACTGATCAGTATCACGATAGATAAAGAAGAGGTGTTAAAAGGCTGATAGCTGTCCAAGTAGAGACGTTGCCAGGCCTAGATAAGATGCAACCTAGATTGCTGAGAGAGGTAAGGGGACAAATCATGGAGTTACTGACAGAAATTTTCAAGGCTTCTCTGAATTAGACTTCTAATTAGACAGGCTTCTGGAGTTGACCTTGGAGACTAGAGGATTGCAAACATGATATTGCTGTTTAGGAAATGTGAAAAGAATAACCCTGGAAACTATAGACCTGTCAGCTTGACATCAATAGTTAGATAACTGATGGAGACCATAAGGGATAAGCTAAATATACACTTAGAGAAAAATAAGTTAATGCTACAAAAGTGAATGTTATAGAAAACTGTTTTTCTCTCTCCTTTCCTCTCAACTAACATATAAATGCAGGTCATAACCTTTACATCTGTGAAATTGGCGAATGGTGGAGTAAATGTGAGGATTGAATGGCCTAAGTCTGCTCCCATATTTAATGGTCTTATGGTCTAAAATAACATGACTGAAGCACAGGCAGGTTCAAAACTTTCCTCAACCCAATGAAGGGAGATCTCAGGCCGCATATCTAACTGAGTGAAGGTTATCAGGATGTTCTAGAAAGAAATTGCCAGGTGGAAATAGGATCTAATAGGGGTATCTGCTTAGCCCACCATTAATAAATAAATTATCAGGCACAGATGAAATAACAAAACACTTCAGAAGAACAGATCATTTCAAGACGGATCATGCTGACACTGGCTTAGCACCTAGCACCTTGTTCCAGTACAGCATGTAATAATTTAGAAAGTTTTGCAGATAAGCCCTGACAATTTAAGCTGGACAAATCCAGTCAGCAAATTATCAGTCGACCATGCCATGAAGGAAGAGATTGCTTACATTGATATTAAGCAAGAAACAACCCACTCATTGAGTGCAGGGTCACTTGGCTCCTGATCTCCTTAGAGCTCTGGTCTATGCATGAAACAGCTGAACTCCACAAATGAGGTGAAAGTAACTGCTCTTGATATCAAGGCAGCATCTGATAGAGCATGGCATCAAGAAGCTCTAACAAAACTAGAGTGAATGGGAATTGGAGGGAAAACTCTCCACTGTTTGCAGTCATACCTGGTAGTCTGAGTTATTAGGAGAGGCTGGATAGGCTGGGACATTTTTCCCCTGGGAGACTGAGGGATGACCTTATAAAGATCTATAAAGTCATGAGAGGCACAGATAAGGTACATAGCCAAAAGCTTTTCCCGACGGCAGGCGAGTCTAAAACTAGAAGGCATATTTTTGAGGTAAGAATAGAGGGATACAGAAGGGTCCAGACGAGTTATTTTTTCACACAGAGGGTGGTGAATGTCTGGCATTGGCTGCCAGATTTAATGGTGGAGGCGAGTACAATTTTGTCATTTAAGAAAGGCTTGGACATGGATGGGACAGGTATGAATGGACGGCATTAATTATGAAAACAAGATGGCATGGACAAGTTGGGCCAAAGGGCCTGTTTCTATGCTGTAAAAGTTTAAGAAACTATCATCCAGTTGCTGATGAGCTACAATGCCTCAGGGATATCCGGTTTTACGCTGTTAAATCTGTTCTAAGTTTCACCCATTTAGTAACCGAGGTTGTGCCACATAATATGCTGGAGGGTTGAAAGTGAAGGTGCAACTTTGTCTCCACAAGGACTGTGCACTAATCATTCGTGCCAATACTGAAGCACTTGAGACAAATTGATTGGTGAAGTCAAAATCAGGTAGATTTTATGCTCTTGGTGGTCCTTCACCATTAGTTTCACACACAATTTAGCACATATGTTCTTTTGGACTAGCCATGAGAAACTAAGATGCAGGCCTAGAAGTAAGCCATTCAATCTATCGAATCTCCTTTGCCATTCAATTAGATTACGGTCGGTCTGATAATCCTCATCCTTGCTTTCCTGCCTTATCCCAATGCCCTTTGATTCCCTTACTCATGAAAATTCTATGTCAGCTTTGAATATATTTAATGACCAACTCAAAAACCTTCTGTAACAAAGACTTCAGTACTTTTAGAGAAAATATGTCTCCTTATCTTGTCTTAAATTGGCGATGCCATACTCTGAAATTATGCCCTCTGGTCCTAGACTCACCCACAATGGGAAACAACTTTCCACATTACCTTGTCAAGCCCAAGAAACTTACATTTCGATAAAGTCTCTTCTCATTCTTCTAAACACCAAAGAGTACAAATCCAATTTACTCAGCCTCTCCCCCTAAGTAAATCAAGCTTGGTCAGTAGTGGTGCTAATGATGGATGGATGTTGAACTGCCCTATCCAGAGAACATTCTCTGCTCTTGCCACCTTGAATGCTTCCACCAACTGGTGCTCAATATGAATGATATTCACTGGCTGAAGGACAGTATTGGTGATAATCAGGAGGTTTGCCTATGTTTCAGCTGATGCTGAGATTTCACGGTCCAGAGTCAATATTAGGAACTAGTAGGGCAATTCCCTCCAACTGTGCTGGCCCCCTGGTGGGTCTGACCTGCTGATAGGACACGACAGAATGATGATTTTGTATCTGTTATTGTCTGTAAAGTATGATTTTGTGAGTGTGGCAATGTCAGGACTGGTTGTGTAACAAACTTCCAAATTTTAACACAATGATAAGTAGGGCTTCTTAAGGTTGGCAGAGTTGAGTTCACACTGTTGTTTTTGATGCCTAAGTTGATGGCAGATGGTCCATTTAGTTTATCCCTTTCTATAGATTTTGTAATGATTAGATAAAATTTACTGATTTGCTATGCTATTTTAGAAGGCAATTAAAAGTCATCCACATTGCTGTGGTGCTGAAATTTAATTGGCCAGTTTAATAATTCTCTGCTGAATCCACAAGGAATAAAATCAATGTTTGATCCTGTAAAATGTCAAATAGTGATGTATATCTGAGGGAAACCTTTCAATCTATCACTCAAACTAATAAAGAAATATCTCTGACCAGAAATAATAACTTGGAGAAAGATGGAAGGAACAGTGAAGTGGGTAACTAACCTACAAGACTAGTTTTCCTTCTTCCATAGGATATGGTTGTTCCTGGCTGGGTCAGTGTTTATTGCCCATCTCTAATTGCCCTTGAGAAGGTGCTGCTGAGCTGATCTTTGAATTCTGAAACCAATCATCTTGCAGTGGGAGGTATATCGGAGTATAAATCTGAGGAGTTAGTGTAATGGAAAGTGTGGGCAAAAGGAGGGATGTTTTATTGTGTCCATATTTAGAACACAGATCAGCACTGCACAGTACAGGCCCTTGATGATGTGCTGGCCTTTTATCCTACTCTAAGATCAGACCCTTCATTGTACTAACTTCCATGTGTCTATCCAAGAATCGCTTAAATGTCCCTAATGTATCTGACACTACTACCACTGCTGGCAGTACCCACTACTCTCAGTGTAAAGAGCCTACATCTGACATCTCCTCTAAACCTTCTTCCAATCACCCTAAAATTATGCTCCCTCGTGACAGTCATTTCTGCCATGGGGAAAAGCCTCTGGCTATCCACACTATGCCTCTCAACATCTTGTACACTTCTATCAAATCACCTCTCAGCCTTCTTCGCTCCAATGAAAAAAGCCACTTCTCCTTGAACCTTTCTTCATAAGACAGGCACAGCATCCTGGTAAATCTCCTCTGCACCCTCTCTAAAACTTCCACATCTTTTCTATAATGAGGTGATCAGAACTGAACACAATATTCCAAGTGTAATCTAACCAGGATTCTATAGATCTGCAGCATAACCTTGCGGCTCTTAAACTCTTAAAGCCAACACACCATAAGGCTTCTTAACAACTCCAACAACCTGAATGGCAACTTTGAAGGATCTATAGGCATGGACCCCAAGATTCCACTGTTCCTCCATACTGCCAAGAATCCT
This sequence comes from Chiloscyllium plagiosum, assembly GCF_004010195.1. Lineage (NCBI taxonomy): Eukaryota > Metazoa > Chordata > Chondrichthyes > Orectolobiformes > Hemiscylliidae > Chiloscyllium > Chiloscyllium plagiosum. The sequence goes on along the minus strand of NC_057729.1, from coordinate 1,574,934 downwards.
ACCTTTTTAACCCTGCATTCTTCATTCAAATTCGACCTGCCAAAGCAATGACTTCCCACTTTTCAAGATTGAACTCCATCTGCCACTTATCAGTCTAGTTCTGCATCCTGTCAATATTTCGTTGTAACATACAGAAAACCACCACACTATCCACAACTGCACCAACCTTCATGTCATTGGCAAACTTAATCACCCACCCTTCCAATTCCTCATCCAAGTAATTTATAAAGATTACAAGGAGCAGAGGCTCCAGAACAGATCCTTGCAGAACACCACTCATCACAAAGCTCCAGGCTGAATACTATCCATCTACCACCACCCTCTGCCTTCTATGGGCTAGCCAATTCTGTATCCAAACAGACAGGTTTCCCTATATCCCATGCCTCCTTACTTTCTGAATGAGCCTATCATGGGGAACCTTATCAAATGCATTGCTAAAATTCATGTATACTACATCCATTGCTCTACCTTCATCAATATGTTTTATCACATCCTCAAAGAATTCAGTAAGGCTTGTGAGGAATGACCTGCCCCTCACAAAGCCATGCTGACTATCTTTAATCAAATTCTGGTTTTCCAAGTAATCATATACAGGGGAACCTCGATTACCCAAACGAGATGGGCGGGCACTATTTCGTCGGATAATCGATTATTCGATTAATCGATTCAATGCCTTTTAGATTAGATTACTTACAATGTGGAAACAGGCCCTTCGGCCCAACAAGTCCACACTGACCCTCCGAAAAGCAACCCACTCACACCCATTCCCCTACATTTACCCCTTCACCTAACACTATGGGCAATTTAGCATGGCCAATTCACCTAACCTGCACATTTTTGGACTGTGGAAGGAAACCGAAGCACCCGGAGGAAACCCATGCAGACATGGAGAGAATGTGCAAACTCCACACAGACAGTTGCCTGAGGCGGGAATTGAACCCGGGTCTCTGCCGCTGTGAGGCAGCAGTGCTAACCACTGTGCTACCATGCCACCCACTCTCTCTGGGGCTCTGAGTTTTAAAGTCTGCTCCCCGTTCAAGAGACTGCAGCAGCACACTACGCGCGAGCCCCCCCGTCCCCAACACCGCCCCCGCAAAACCACCCCCTCGCCTGCACCTCAAACCCATCCAACACCGTTGCTCGCCTGACCCCCCCAACACTGCCCCCAACCTCGTTCATCACCGCCCTCTGCCTGCACCCCCAACCCCGTCCAACACCTCCCCTGCCCCCCAACCCCATCCAACATTGTCCCCCACCCCATGCGCACCCCGTCTATCCCCGGCCCCTCTCCCGGGCAGCCGGACTGTACACTAACAACAAGACTGCTGCTGCTCCTGCCTTTGTGTGGTAAGTCTCCAAATAGCACACACACACAGCCACACACACAACCTTTTACTGCACCTTTTTGAGAGGTTCCACGTTTGCCCTGTAAAGGTCAATGTTGGAGAGAGGGGGGGCGGTTTAGGGTACACCCCTCTGCAGAACTCCAGGGAAAGTGTGGGGAGAGAGAGAGAGGGCGGGAGGTCTGTCATTTGGAGATGGTGCCTGTTTAATCACTGTTAACCAAAGATGCGATCACTGTTGGAAACACGTCTTTGATGTAATGTTTCTTCGGGACCTCGAGATCTCCTTCGGATAATCTGATTTTCGGATAATTGGTATTTGGATAATCGAGGTTCCTGTGTATCCTGTCTCTCAGGAGCCTCTCTAATGTATTGCCCACCACTGACTACTCTGTAATCCCCAGGACTATTTCTATTCCCTTTCTTGAACAAGGGAATAACATTTGCCATGCTCCAATCATCTGGCACTACTCCACTGGCCAGTGAGGATATAAAGATCATCATCAAAGGCGCAGCAATCTCTACTTCACTTTCTGTAGTAATCTAGGGTATGTCTCATCTGGCCCAGGGGATTTATCCATCCTTATGCTTTTCAAAATGTTCAGAATATCCTCCTTCCTAACATCAACTTGTTCTAGCATATCAGTCTATTTCAAGCTGTCCTCTGAAACATCAAGGTCCCTCTCCGTAGTGAATACTGAAGCAAAGTATTCATTAAGGACCTCCCCTACCTCCTCGGACTTCAGGCTAAAGTTCTCTCCACTATCCCTGATTGGCCCTACTCTGGCCACCTCCTTGTTTGTCACATAAGTATAGAATACCTTAGGGTTTTCCTTAATCATGTCCCCTTCTAGCTTTCCCACGTCCATTCTTCAGATCCTTCCTGGCTACTTTGTAACCCTCTAGAGCCCTGAATGAGCCTTGCCTCCTCAACATTAAGTAAGCTTCCTTCTTCCTCTTGACTCGATGTTCCACATCCCTTGTCACCCAAGGTTCCTTCACCCTACCATCTCTACCTTCCTTGCCTCAGTGGGACAAATCTGTCTAGTACTATCAGCGGGTGCTCCCTAAACAACCTCCACATTTTTACAGTGCATTTCACTGAGAACATCTGTTCCCAGTTTAGGCACCCCAGTTCCCACCAAATAGCTTTGTAATTCTCCCTCCCCCAATTAAATACTTTCCCATACCGTCCACTCCTATCCCTCTCCATGAGTATAGTAAAGGTCAGGGAGTTGTGATCACTATCACTAAAATGCTCTCCCACGGAGAGATCTGACACCTGACCTGGTTCATTGCCTAGTACCAAATTCAATATGGCCTCCCCTCTCGTCGACTGATCTACATATTGCATCAGGAACTCTTTCTAGACACACCTGACAAAAACTGCTCCATCCAAACTATTTGAAATAAGTAGATTCCAATCAATATTAGGGAAATTAAAGTCACCCATGACAACAACCCTGTTACTTCTACACATTTCCAAAAATCTGTCTCCCAATCTGCTCCTCCGCTATTGGGCGGCCTGTAGAGAACTCCTAATAAAGTGACTGCTCCTTTCTTGTTTCTGACTTCCACCCATACTGACGATCTCTCTTTCTGCAGCTGTGACACTATCCCTGATTAGCAATGCCACTCCTCCATCTCTTTTACCTTCCCCCTTATTCCTTTTGAAACATCTAACCCCTGGAATATCCAACAGCCATTCCTGCCCATGTGATACCAAAATCTCAATAATGGCCACAACATCATAGTTCCAAGTACTGATCCATGCTCTGAGCTCGTCACCCTTATTCCTGATACTTCTTGCATTAAATAGACACACTTCAACCCATCACGCTGACTGCTCCTTTGTCTTTCAAGTGTCTATCCCTCCGCTCTCTGCCCACTATGTCTGGATGTTCACTCCATCAGCTGATCCATAGCTCAGGTTCGCACTCCACTCCCAATCTAGTGTAAATGCTTCCGAAGAGCTCCAGCAAACCTCTGCCCCAGAATATTGATGCCCCTCCAGTTCAGGTGCAATCCGTCCTTCTTGTAAAGATCCCACCTTGCCCAGAGGTATCCCAATGCTCCACATGCCTGAAGCCAGGTGTTCATCTGCACATACTCTCTATCCCTGGTGTCACTAGCATGTGGCACCTGTAGCAAACCTGAGATGACTACTCTTTTGTCCTGCCTTCTAGCTTCCAACCTAACTCCCTACATTCTCTTTTCAGGTCCTCATCCCTTTTCCTGCCTATGTCATTGGTACCGATGTGTACCACAACCTCTGGCTGCTCTCCCTTCCCCTTAAGAATCTTGTAGACTCTATCAGAGATATCCCTGACCCTGGCACCTGGGAGGCAACACACCATCCTGGAGTCATGCTTGTGACCACAGAATCTCCTGTCCGTTCCTCTCACGATTGAATCTCCTATTACTATTGCTCTCCTATTCTCCCCCCTTCCCTTCTGAGCCACAGAGCCAAGCTCAGTGCCAGAAACATGGCCACTGTGGCTTTCTCCTGGTAGGTCAACTTCGAACAGTATCTAAAACAGTTTACTTATTATTGAGGCAAACGGCCATGTACAACATATGTTTTACTAACTGGCACCAATCGGACCAGGAGTGTGTTGATTGATCAAATATTCCACACAATCAAAAGGTACTCATAACTGCAGCAAACTCTGACAAGTGAAGGTTCAAGAAATTAACATCCCTGTAAAAACATCAACATACCTCCTACATTCAATGTAAAAACACAGTAAGTAGTAGAAATGTAAGATTGTTGGTATGTATATCACAGTTACCTTGACATTACAGTCGATTGCAGTATTTGGAAGTACTTCAATTTTGCTTATCAAGAGTGCTGGTTAAAACAAAGTTTGCTGTACTGGATTCAAGATAATTTTTGATATGCTTTAGGCTGTACCACCTTATAATTTACATACCCTTTAATTATCATTCTCCTTTCATTTAATTATCTCCATTCCATTTAATTATCACTCTTCTTTGAAGAATACAGCAAACACTATACAACGCAAACTATCAAAAATGTACATACTTACCCCCAGTGTTATCGTGGGTTCATCTGAACTACCAACAAAACGGTAAACATCAGTTGTGCTGTTGGTATCAAACAATTGATTTATTAAGCAGCCATTTAACATGTAAACAATACAAATTTCTTCATTACTATATGATTGAACAATTAGATCATTGGTCAGTTCTTAGAAACCCAAGTTCCAAAGTTAAACAGTCCTTCTCATTTGTACACAAACATGATCCAATGGTTATGAATTCCAAAAATCAATTCAAAACCGACAACATCTAACTGATTCGAGTCAAATTCAAGTTGGATTCATGATTTGGAGATGCCAGTGTTGGACTAGGGTGTACAAAAGTTAAAAATCACACAACACCAAGTTATAGTCCAACAAGTTTAATTGGAAGCACTAGCTTTCGGAGCGCTGCTCCTTCATCTTCATCACAACCGCCTGATGAATTAAACCTGTTGGACTATAACCTGGTGTTGTGTGATTTTTAAAGTTGGGTTTAGGCTCACTGTGGCAAATTTAGTCAAGGGAGAAGTAGAGATCATTCGTTTTGGATCCAAGGAAGACAGCTCAGAAACAAAAAAAGAAATTGCTGGAAAAACTCAGCAAGTCTGGCAGCACCTGTGGACAGAAAGCATAATTAATGTTTTGAATCCTACTCATTAAATGGACAACACTTTACTCTCATCCCAAACTCTCCCAAGAGGGGAAACATCACCACAACAACCCTGTCAAGCCTCCAAGAAATCTTATATGTTTCAATAAGGTCTCCTCTCATTCTTCTAAAGTGCAAATGAGTATAAGCCCCTAATTATTAGGGGCACTATGCCTCTCAGTGCCCCTAATAAGAAAATCCATTCTTTATCAGAATCAATCTAGTGAACTTTCCCTGGACTGCCTCATATGCCATTATTTCTTACAGGTGTAGTCTGGCTAGTGCTTAGTATACTTTTAAAAGAGCTCCCTACTTTTATTCTATTCTCTTTGAAATAAAGGCCAACATTCCATTTGCCTTCCGTATCACCCACTGTATGTTGATACTAATTTTCTGTGATTCATGCACTTGGATCCGCAAGTTCCTCTGCATTGCAGCCTTCTATAATCTACCAACTTAAGTAGAATTCAGCTCCTTTATTCTTCCAGCTAAAATGTACATCTTCATATTTTCCTACATTATATTCATCTGTCAAGAGTGATCCTCACTACAGCCTTCCCACCTATTTTTGTGTTGTCTGCAAACTTGGCAATGGCACTTCCATAATCCAAGTTTTAAAAATGAATTGTACATAATTGTGCCACCAGCACTCATCCCTGTGCCATTTCATTAATTACAGGCTGCCATTCTGAAAATGTCCTCCCTTATTCCAACTCTGTTCTCTAATAATTAGCCAATTTTCTCTGTCCAGGCTAATATGCTATCCTGAATGCCATGGGCTCTTATTAACTAACCTTACTGGGAGACGTAAAAGTAAGTCCACATTATTGTTAGTGAAATATTCTCGTACACAACTTACAGACAATTAAGAACCTTCACACAGGTGGCTCAGTGGTTAGCACTGCTGCCTCACAGCACCAGGGACCTGGGCTCAATTCCAGCCTTGGGTGACCAGTGTGGAGTTTGCACGTTCTCTCTATGTCTGTGTGAGTGTCCTCTGGTTTCCTCCCACAGTCCAAAGATGTGTAGGTGGATTGGCCATACTAAATTGCCCGTAGTATCCGGGGATGTGGAGGCTAGGTACATTAGCCATGGGAAATGCAGGGTTACAGTGATAGAATAGGGGGTTGAGTCTGGGTGAGATGCTCTTTGAAGAGTCAGCATGGACTTATTGGGCCAAATGGTCTATTCTATGGTACATACATATTTGAAACAAAGGTGAGGGATGAAAGATTTAAAAGGGACCCAAGGGACAACTTTCTCATGCAGAGGGTGGTGCATGTATGGAATGAACTGCCAGAGGAAGTGGTAGAAGCCAGTATGATTACAACATTTAAAAGGTGAATGGATAGATATGTAGACAGGAAGGTCTTAGAGGGATACGGGTCAAATGTTGGAAAAGAAGACTAAATTAACGTAGGACGTCTGGCTGGCATGGACAAGTTAGACTGAAGGGTCTGTTTCCATGCTGTACATCTCTATTACTCTAAATCCATAAATTCCTGGAGAACTCAGCAATGTGGCTGCAATCGTGAAGAGAAAGCAGAATTAATGTTTTGAGGCCAGTTACCCTTCTCAGAAAGGTGGAGACAGAGGGTTTGGGGCAGGGTTGGGTGGGGATATGTCTGTGTGCATATGGTGTGTGTATACATGCGTGTGTGGTGTGTAGGTGTGGAATGTGAATGTTTGTGTGGGGCATTCTTGCGTGTGTGGTGTGGGCGTATGTATATGTGGAGCAAATGTGTGCAGCACTACGTATAAGGAAGGATCCTGTATCTCCGTGGGGTGGGTAAACTGTTGGACATTCTCCACACTGAGGTGGCCGTTCTGTTCCTCCCTGGGGCCACTGCCCTGATTTGGTGTCATTGGGACAGGAACGAAGCCAGTAAATTCCGATTCTGTTGTTTCCTGCTCCTGATTCATGCACTGTGGGTTCTAGTTGCCCAGAGCTGCAGTGCCATGGCTACTCCTTCTCTCCTGACCGCTAGATGCTGAGCTTCACCAGGCTCCTCAGGACGTCCACCATATATGGATAGAAGGATGCTCCTCTCCTTCTCCCTCATGGTGCTATGCCTCTTTTCTGTTGGTAGCCAACCCTCTGCATGTCTTCATCATCAGAGGAACTGCTGGATTGTCCATTATTCAGCTGCCTCTTTTTGTTTTGCTATGAGTCTGTGGGGGCCATCAAGTTCTTAGAAAAGAATAAAACTCCCAGAAGTGATGGCTTACCAGCTGAGTTGCATTTGGTTCTGTGGTACTTGACTGACCAGGACCAGCTGGATGTGTACAATGGCATGTTTCTGTCAGGTAGCAAGTGCAAATCCATGAGGAAAGGTACCATCACTTTCATCTAAAAAGGGAGAGGGCGGAATTTGGAAATTGGTGACCCATCTCACTGCTGAATGTTGGCTACAAAATCCTGTTCTAAGGTAATCGCCAACCAAGTCAAGTCTGCTCTGAATTAATGATTCACCTGAACCAAACCTGTGTTGTACTGGGCAGGATGATCTCCCATAGCCTTGTGCTCCTCAGGCCTACGTGAGGACAAGGAATGCCTGCCTGCCCCTTCAGCCTGGACCAGGAGAAGGCCTTTAGACAGGATGCTGCACACGTACATGGACTTTGGGGAGGGAATTCACAACTAGATCTGAATGTTCTACACCAACATCTTTAGTGCAGACTCCATCAATGGGTGGGAATCAGAAAGCTTCCAGATCAGATCTGCAATCAGGCAGAGCTGCCCTTGTTTGTGTGTATAATATCTTTGGCTACTTCCACCATGAAGAATGTGAGCCTAACAGGGGTGACTATTCCAGGCAATGGAGGTTTATAGATCAAAGCCTCCCTTGTACATGAATGATGTTACTGTTTACTGGTTGGATCCACTGTCAGTGCGCAGACTCATGAGCACCTATGACCAGTTCAAACTGGCCTCACGAGGTTTGTGTGTAAACATGATAAAATTGTAAAATGAGGGAAAAGCGTGGTATTGTCCCATTAAGATAAAGTGCTTAGGGACTTAAAAATGAAAGTCTGTGGTTAAACAGCTGAAGGTGCTTGAATTGACACAATGTATCAAGGCGACATTCAGTGTGCAGGCCTAAACAACAGTTTTACCGAGACAACAGTTTAAATCCAGCCATTAATTTAAAAAGGCACTTGGAGACTAAGGACCAATTAAATTCAAATCTGATGGTGTTGACAACCTAAAGACTTATAAGAATTTTGTGTGTTTTGGGAGGTAGAAAAAAGAGGGACAATTGGACAGAGAGGGAACACCAACTGCCATTGAAAGGGGTGAAAGCGAAGTTCCAGCTGAGAAAGACATATTGGGTCTGTTCAGTTATTGGACGCTCATGGTGTTTCAAATGCAAGCAATGCCTGGTTCACGGTGGCTCAGTGGTTAGCACTGCTGCCTCACAGCGCCAGGGACCCAGGTTCAATTCCCACCTCAGGCGACTGTCTGTGTGGAGTTTGCACATTCTCCCCATGTCTGCGTGGGTTTCCTCCCACAATCCAAAGATGTGCAGGTTAGGTGAATTGGCCATGCTAAATTGCCCATATTGTTATTTACATTAGACAGGTATAAATGTAGGGGAATAGGTGTGGGTGGGTTGCTCTTCTGAGGGTCGGTGTGGACTTGTTGGGCCGAAGGGCCTGTTTCCATACTGTAGGGAATCTAATCTAATCAAGTAAGAGATACCTCTGATTCACTGATTAGAGTTAAACTCCAATTTTTGTTTCCTTGCTATGCTACCATACATAATTGAACTGTGATAGTAACTATGTGTATGTGTTTAACAATAAACTATATTTTTGAAATTAAAAAAATTCTGGGCGAGGTCAGCTCAGTCAACACTGAACAGTGGATCATAGAAGAATCCCCATCCCCTGCCCAGGATAAACAGGAGGAAGAGCATTCAACAGAGGGATGTCACAGAGGAGCATTCTGGGAAAAGTCAATTCAGTCACCATGAACAATGGATCACATTGTGTCAAGGAACAGAAGTCTCAAGCTTTACATCACTGCAGTGTTTCCATCCTTCTCTCTTCCTCCTCTAACCAAAAAATAAGAGGAGAGAGATTAAGAGCGGCTATTGGGAAAATTTTTTTTTTAGTCTAGAAGGTACCTGTCTGTTTGTATAGTTTGCATTGCAATTTAACCAACCAATTAATTAGAGAGTACCAACAACATATTTTGAGAGAGACTGCTGTGTGGTGGAAGTGCTGCTGGCTGGTATAAGTGTGGGCTTAGATGAATACTGGTCTTTGCTGAGAAAGGAAGGTAAGGTGAGATTTTTTTACTTTTCTCAGTGTAACGGGACAGAGATGGCAGTTATGGCAGTGGTAAGTTCCTACTGCCATTTGTGGGCAATCAAGGAGCAGTCTAGTGTTCCTGACAACTATGTCAGCAGATGTCTGGAGGAAGTGTGCAGCTCTTTACAGACTATGTGGTTCGGTTAGAGTGGCATTTGAACACACTGAGGAGTACAAGGGGGCAAAGAGTGTAATAGACACGAGTTGCGGGGAGGTGGTCACGCCGCAGGCTCAGTCAGGTAGATGGGTGACCACCAGGAGACGCAGGCACGTAATGCAGAAGTCTCCTGTAGTTAATCCCCTCTCGAACAGATATACCATTGTGCATACTTTTGGGGGTGGATAACCTCTCAGGGGAGAATAACAGCAGCAGCCAGACCTGCAGCACCACAACTGGTTCTGCTGTACAGCAAGACTGGGTAAAGTCCAAGTGAGCAATAGTAGTAGGAGATTTACTAATTAGGGGCACAGACAGACATTTCTGTGGCTGCATTTGAGACTCCAGAATAATGTGTTGCCTCCCTGATGCTGAAAAGGATGTTTCTGAGCGGTGTTATGGGGGAGGGTGAGCAGCCAGACATCTTTGTGCATGTTTGTACCAATAGCATTGGTAGAGAGAGGGAAAGGTCCTAATCTCTGGAATACTACAAACACCACGTGAGAGTGAGGCAAGCAATAGAAAGATAAGACAGAAGAATGCGTGGCTAAGTAGCTGGTGCAGGGTTTCAGGTTCTTGGATCATTGGGACCTCTGCTGAGGCAGTGGTGACCTGTACAAGAGCGATGGGTTGCACCCAAACTGGAGGGGAACCAATACCTTAATAGGGAGATTCGCTGGTGCTATTCTGGTTTAAACTAGAGGCAGGGGGCTGGGAACCAGAGCAGCGGGGGGGGGGGGCAAGTGGAGTGAATGAGGGAAAGGTAGATGTTAGCACCAGTAAGTCAGAAAGGAAGAACAGACAGAGATAGGTAAATGAACACAATGGTACTAATGGGCTGAACTATATTTGTTTCAACACAAGGAATATTATAGGTAAGGCAATTGAGTTTAGAGCCTGGATCTGTGCATAGAACCATGATGTTGTCACCATTAAAGAGAATTGGTTGAGGGAGGGACAGGACTGGCTGCTCAACATTCCAGGGTTTTGTTGTTTTAGATGAGATGGAGAGGAAGGTAAAAGGCATGGAGGAGTTGCATCACTAATCACGGAGAATGTCACATTTGCAGACAGAGAAGACATACTGGAGGGTGCATCCACTGAGGCAATTTGGGTGGAGCTCAAAAATAACATGGGTATGATTATACTATAGGCTCCCCAACAGCTGCCGAGACAGTAGGAATAAAATATAGTGGCAGATTATGCTAAGATGCAAGAACAACAAGGTTGTCATAGTCGGTGCTATTAACTTGCCCACTACTGAATGGGACTCCCTTACTGCAAGAGGCTTAGACAAAGCAGAATTTGTTAAGTGTACCCAAGAGGGTTTTTCGAAACAGTATGTGGATAGTCCAAGTACAGGATTGTCCATATTGGACCTTGTATTAGTTAACGAGCCTGGCCAGGTGACTGACCTTTCAGGGAGAGAGCATTTTGGAAACAGTGATCACAACTCCTTAGGTTTTAGGATTGTTATGAATAAGAATAAGTCAGAACCTTGCAAGAAGGCACTAAATTTGGGAAGGGAAAATTATATCAGTATTAAGCAGGAGCGAGAAAGTGTTAATTGGGAGGAGCTGTTATCAAGCAACAGGACTGGCATGTTCCAGAAAGGAGGAAGGACAAGGATGGTAAGGTTGTGAATTTAGTCAAAAGGCAAAAAAGATGTAAGGTTTAGGAAACTAAAATCGGATAGGGGCCATGAAGAATATAAAGGAGATAACTCCAGCAGGGAATGAGGACACCAAGAAGAGGCCAGAAATGACCTTGGTAAGTAGGGTTAAAGAGAATCCAAAGGCATACAATACATACATTGAAAACAACAGGATAACTAGGGAAAAGGTAGGACCGCTCAAGGATAAAGGAGGGAACTTGTGCTTGGAGGCAGAGGATGTGGGAGAGATCTTAAATGAGTACTTTGTATCAGTATTCACCAAGGAGAAGGATAAGGAGGATAATGAGATTAGTGTGGAGCATGCAAATATTCTAGGACATTTTGAGATCAAAAAAGAAGTGCTGTTGGGTCTCTTGAAGAGCATCAGAATAACATAGAAAATAGGTGCAAGAGCAGGCCATTCGGCCCTTCGAGCCTGCACAACTATTGCATGATCAGCCTTGATTGTATTCAATCTCAGTATCGCACATCCACTCTCTCTCCATAGTCCTTGATCCCTTTCACTGCAAGAGCCACAAGCAGCTCCCTCTTGAATATATTTTATGAAAGTAAAGAATTCCACACATTCACAAATTGAGTGAAGAAATTCTTCCTTCTCTCAGTCCTAACAGATTCCCTTTTCTTTTTAGACAGTAACCCCTAGTTCAGGACTTCCCCAACATCAGGAACACTCTTTTTGCATCTTATTCAGTCCCATCAGGATTTTATATGTTTCTATGAGATCCCTCTTCATTCTTCTAGATTCCAGCGAGTTCAAGTCCACTCAATCTAGTTTTTCTTCATAAGTCAGTCCTGTCATTCCAGGAATCAATTTGATGAACCATTGACGGACTCCCCTCAATGGCAAGAATGTCCTTCCTCAGTCTAGGAGACCAAAACTGCACACAATATTCAAGTGGCCTCACTGAGGCTCTGTATAACTGCAGAAAAACTACCCTACTCCTATATTCAAATTCTCTCATTATGAAGACCAGCATTCCATTAGCTTTCCTCACACCCTGCAAATCAACCTTCAGAAACTGTTCCACCTTGACCCCCAGGTGTCGTTGCATTTCACCATTTGCTGAACTGACATTATTCAGATAATAATCTGCCTTCCTGATTTTGCCACCAAAGTGGATAACCTCTAATTTATCCACATTATATGGTATTTCCCCAGTGATGCAGTCTGACCAAGGCACCATAGAGCCTCTTAGCAGCCTCTTCAGAGCACCCAGCTTAGTGTCATCTGCAAATTTGGAGGTTCATCTTCGATTCCTCCGTCCAAATCGTTCACGTATATTGTGAACAGCTGGAATCCCCGCACTGAATTCTGCAATACTCCACTCATCACTGGAAAGGACCTGCCACTCTGGAAAGGACCTGCTTATTCCAATTTTCTGCTTCCTTTTTGCCAACTGATTCTCTATCCACATCAAATGGATAAGGTGTATAAGTCCCCAAGGTCAGATTATTAAGAACAGCAAGAAAGGAGATTGCTGGCGTTTTGTCCAAAATCTTTGTATCCTCACCAGGACAGTGCCTGGAGGACTGATGAGTAGCTAATGTTGTTGCTCTGTTCAAGGGAAATAGGAATAATCCAGGAAACTATAGAATGGTGAGTCTCACATCGGTGCTTGTGAAGCTATTGGAGAGAGTTCTTAGGGATAGGATTTATACGCATTTGGAAAAGCATGACCTACTTAGGGACAGTCAGCATAGCTTTGTGTGGTGCAGGTCATTCTTACTAACTGAATTGAATTTTTTGAGGAGGTAACAAAGGTGATCAATGAAGATAGAACAGGGAATGTTGTCTACATGAATTTTAGCAAGTTTTTCGACAAGATCCTTCATGGTAGGCTCAACCAGAAGATTAAGACACAAGGGATCCATGGTCACTAATCACTTAGATTCAGAGTTGATTGCCCACGGAAGGCAGAGGGATGTGGTGGAAGGGTGTTATTTTAGCTGGAGGTACATGACTAATTATGTTCCACAGGGATCCATACTAGGACCTCTGTTGTTTGTGATATAGATAAATGAAGCTGATGAAAGTGTAGATGACTAGGTTAGTGAGTTTGCAGATGACAAAAAGATCGATGGAGTTGTGGATAATATCGAAGGCTGCCAAAGGATACAACGAGAGTTAGATCAATTGTAGATATGGGCGGAGAAATGACAGATGTCATTTAATTCGGGTAAGTGTGAGATGCTGCACTTTGAGACATCAAGTGTTAAGGAAAAGTATACAGTTAACGCAGGACTCTGAACAACATTGATGTACAGAGGGATCTTGGGGTTCAAGTCCATAGCTCCCTGAAAGTGGACACTCAAGTAAATAGGGTGGTAAATAAGACATATGGTATTCTTGCCTTTATTGTTCAGAGAACTGAGTACAAGAGTCAGGATGTCATGTTACAGCTTTTAAAGACTTCGGTAAGGCCACACCTAGAGCACTGTACTCAATTCTGGTTGCCACAGTACAGGAAGGATGTGGAGGCTTTGGAGAAGGTGCCCGAAGAGGTTTACCATGATGAGCTATATGAAGAGGCTCATAAAACTCAGGTTGTTTTCTCGAGAGCACTGGAGGCTGAGGGGAGTATTGATAGAAGTCTATGAAATTAAGAGATGCATAATCAGGCTTGACGGTCAGAATCTTTTTCCCGGAATTAAAATGTCTAATACTAGAGGGTATGCATTTAAGGTGATAGAGGGAAAGTTCAAAGGAGATGTGAGGAGCAAGTTACTTTTCAGAGAGTGACGGGAATCTGGAATGAACTGCCAGGGGTGAGGTGGAGACAGATACGACATGGGCATTTTAGTAACCATTAGGTAAGCACATGGATATGCAAGGAATGGAGAGATATGGACCAAGGGCAGTCAGAAGGGATTAGTTTAATTTAGCATCATGTTCGGCATAACACTGTAGGCCAAAGGGCCCGTTCCTGTGCTGTACTGTTTTATGTTCTATAACCAGTTCTTACCAATTGAATGATTATAAGTGTTTATACTTTGGCATGTGGTTTGGTTCCACTTTGACATCCTATTTGGATATGTTTACTGATAACTTGTGATCAAGTACATTAAGCAAGATTTCCTCTACCAAAGAGTGATTATAATCTGACTTTGGTAGGTTTCTGCAGAACTCCTTTTGCTTCCATTATAATACCTACTATATCTTATCAAAATTAAGCTTTGAGTGAGCCAAAATGCTCACTGCAGTGCAGTGCATGTGCATACAGAAATCTGAGAGCTCCTTTGAAAGTGCAAAAGCAGAAATTGGGCAATCTACAGACACAACTGAACAAAGGGAAAGATAGTACAAGAAATCCCCTTCAAATCCAGTGATATTTGATAACTGGTATATCGATTTGAACACGGGGAGGGTGATGACTAATTGGAAGAATATAAAAGGGGCAGCACACTCACAGCACCAGGGACCTGGGTTTGATTCCAGCCTTGAGTGACTGTCTGTGTGGGTTTCCTACTACAATCCAAACGATGGGCAGGTTAGGTGAATTGGCCATGCTAAGTTGCCCATCGTGTAGGTTGTTAGTCAGGGCTAAGTACAGGATAGGGGAATGGGTGTGAGTGGGTGGGTTACTCTTTGGAGGGCCAGTGTGGACTTGTTGGGCCGACCAGCCTGTTTCCACACCGTTAAGATTCTAATTCTAAAAAAAGTCCTGCTCATTGGGGAATTTGGTTGAATTCAATGACCCAGTTCCACTACTCGCTAGGGAAGAATATTTCACAGACTTTACAGCTCTCTCAGGAGAAAAAAAACCCCTCAAATCTACCTTAATAGGAAGATCTCTTATTCTTAAATTGCATTCCTAGTTCAAGACTCTTCTTGAAGAAGAAACATCCTCCTGGCATCCAACTTATCAAGCCATCTCAGAATTTTACATGTTGCAGTAAAGTCACCTCTCATTCTTCTAAACTCCAATGCGTACAAGATAAATTATGTAATCGTTCTTCATAAGATAAGGTCGACATCCCAGCAATGAGCTGAGTGAAGTTTCGAATCATAGAATGCCGAAAGTGTGGAAGTTCTCTGAACTGTTTCTCCTTCAAATAAGGTGACAAAAAATGTTCACAGAATCCAAGGTGTGGTCTCAATAAGATCCTTCAAAGCCACAGAAAAATATCTTGGCTTTATGCTCCATTCCCCTCATATCTTCCCGGTCAACTCATGCCCCTCTATTCCCATGACTCCTTATCGCCCCATGGCAACTAATGCCTCCTGCTCCCTCAAACCAGCATGCCCCATTCCATTTACTTTCACAATATGCAGAACCAATGAGCTATTTGGTAACAATAGCAAATGTACTATTGTTAAAATAGTGTTTTAGAAAACAAACTATAAACTTATAAACATGTCTAACAGAAGACTCTGTTTATCAAGAACAGAGTCTTCAAACATTTCACACCTCTTCGTCTTAATGCAAATCATAGTTAGATATTGACAGAAGAAATCACAGAAAAAGCTAATGACGACATAAAATTGACAAGTAGTCAACAGTTTGTTTTATGTTGTCAAAACAAAACCAACTATTTTTATCTTTTTAGAATGCTGTGCTCAGTCAAGCATGTATGATGAGAACATCCAATTCAATGGCAAAAGTTCATGTATTGATCCTCACTATAACACATTCATCAAAAGCATAGGTGCATATATTCTCAAACACACATATTAATTAGAAATTATCAATGTGCAAGTACCATTGTTACATCAATTGAAATGACTCAAGGCAAAAGCCAACCATTTCAGAACTTGCAACGAGCAATTAATCACCAGCAATAATTTGCCAACGATGCTCATATGTTTATACTGAAGCAAAAACAAAAGTGACCTGGAATGATTTCATTGAGTCCCAATTTGGTTTGTAATCCTTTAAAACCCAGCATGCACACAAACATTATGAAACATTGGATAATCAGCCATATTTTAGGGTGAAGATTCCAGTTGGTGTCGGGATGAAAGCACCAGAAGAGGGAAAGATTTTTGACCAGAACAGACCATTGTTCATCCTCACATGTGCAGACATTTTGTTGAATGACAGCTGATGGAATCTATTGATCAAGATCCAAAAAGACAGCTCAAGAATTAATTCCCAGGCAGCGGATTCAGAATGTTCAGTGATAGGATTGGTGTTACTTGGTGAATATGACCATGTAGACAACACTGTTTTCTCATCACCCTAAAATAACTTATATAAAGCATTATCTAAAGTTTGATAATTGCTGGTTGGAAAGTTATTATAGAGATATCCAATATAAGAGTTCAGCAGACTCAAGACTGCGGAAATGCATTCTGTTTACTTGGGCAGTCTGACCTCATAGACTGGACTGCACTTCCTTCTCTCTCTCCATAG
Source organism: Chiloscyllium plagiosum (assembly GCF_004010195.1). Lineage (NCBI taxonomy): Eukaryota > Metazoa > Chordata > Chondrichthyes > Orectolobiformes > Hemiscylliidae > Chiloscyllium > Chiloscyllium plagiosum. The sequence continues at coordinate 1,558,395 of NC_057729.1, read as the reverse complement.
GTCAACTTGGAAAATCCCTAGTGACAAACCCTTTGCTGTCAACAAAATAGGCTAAGAGAAAATAATTACTGGCACAAATGTTCATGAGAATCAAAATACCAGCTGCAAAAATAAACCAATAGGTCCCTGAAAGTGTTTACCAAACTTTTCTTCACTATCAGAGGCTGATTTAATCTGCAAAGCTTCCTGGGATATTCTCTTCCTCAACTGTCTCCGGCTTTATTAGACATACTTGAAAGTCAATGGACAGGTGCTTCCCAACCCCATTTAAACTAGTTTCAGACACTTGCTTCTAGTTCAACCAGAATATTAAGAATGGTCCCCCAAACAAGGAAGTAATCTGATTATTTAGATTTTCTCACTTTTACCAACTTCTAATCAGGCAATCAAAAGCTAAATAATACTCAAGAAGCTTGACAACATCCAGGACAAAGCAGTCCACCTAATTAGCACCACATCTACGAAAATTCACTCATGAGCACCAGTGTGTATCCACAAGAATACAATGCACATATTCACCATAGATTCTTAGACAACACCTTCTAAGTGCATGACCATTACCACCTAGAAGGGCAAGGGAAACAGATATATAGGAACACCAGCATGTGCAAGTTCCCCTTCAAGTCTGTTACCATCCCGACTTGGCAATATATTGCTGTTCCTTCACTGCTACTGGGTCAAAATCCTGGAATTCACTTCCAAACAACATTGTGAGTCTACTTATAAAATTGGCTTAAAAAGATACCTTTACACAGCCCTTTCAGGTGCAACGAAGAATGAGCAATATATGCAGGCCCAAATATGTACAAGATATGGTCATGCCTGTAATTTGGGTAAATAAACAAAAATATTGGCCCATTTAATAATTTTAAAAGAATGAGTAAGTACAATAAAAATTCAATATGAGTTTTAAATGAAGAGTACTACTTCTCAAGGAAAGCTATTAAATATAATTGTTAAAGCTCCCATTATAGAAACTCTCTCTTTATTTCAGTCTTTGAATACAAAAACTATGATGAGAATAGTTCATAAGTTCTTTTGCAACAATACATACCTATCTTCAATCTTCCTGTTTAAACTCTTATTGGTGGACCCTCCTTTGTGTTCCTTAGGAGTTCCCTTCTCTTCTTTCAATTTCTGTTTAAAAGTAAAGTTTGTGTTTAATAATTATTCTAAAAGCCTTAAAACTTGGTTTCATGTTGCCCCCACCGCAAGTCATCACCCCCACCACTCTGACCCACTCAATATTCCTCCTCATCTCAGGCCTAAATCGCCTACCTCTTATTCAGTGGCTGTGTTCTCTGATTCCAGACATCACCACCAGAGAAAATATTTTCCTGCAGCTAATCTGTTGAGACCTGTAAAAATGTTTATACTTCACTGAAATCACCACTCATTCTTCTAAACTCTGTACAATACCAGTTCAGTCCTCCCACACAATACTGCCATCCAGGGATTCATTTGATGAATCTGTATTGTTTTCCCTTTGTGATAAATACTTCCTTCCTTGGGTAAGGAGACCAAACCTGTATACACTATTCCAGATACCATCTGACTAAGGTTTTGAATAATTACAGCAAGACCTCTTAGAATAAAGACCAACATACATTTGCCTGGAAAACTTCTTGCTGCAACTGTATGTTAATTTATCATGACTTATGAACAAAAGTCCCTTTGAACATCAACACTTATCAATCTCTGACCTTTTAAGAAATATTTTGAATTTATTTTTCTGACCGTGGTAGATAACTCCATAAATTTCCACATTAATTTCCTATGCTATGTTCTTACCCACTCGCTTAACATATTTAAATCTCCTTGAAGCTCTGTTGCTTTCTCCCCAGAACTCATTTTCCACCTGGTTCTATGTAATCATCAATCTGGCCAATTTTACATTTGGTTCTCACAGCCAAATCATTGATATAATTTGTTAAAGCAGGGACCCAAAGACTTGACAATCCAATAGTAAACAGCATGCCAACCTGAAAATGTCCCATTTATTCTTAATTTCTACTATTTACCCATGGACCAATTCCTAATCCATGTCAATAGTTTATATTACCTCAAATTACATTTGCTCTAATTGGTTTACAAACCTCATGTTGAACTTTTTCAAAAACTTCTTAAAATCCAATGGTTACCCCACATCTACTCTCATATTTTCAAGTTGGGGAAGGTGGTGACATTGTGGCAGCATCATTACACTAACAATCCAGAAGCCCAGGTTAATGTCATCAGACATGGGTTTGAATCCCACCATGGCAGATAATGAAATCTGAATTCCATAAAATCTAGAACTAAAAATGTTAGCCTCATGATGACCATGATTCTGTTACATCAACATTTTCTAAGTATCTCATGATAGCATTCATCACATGCCTTCATTAGTTGGAGTATTGAGTCTAGGAGTTGGCAAGTTGTTCAAGAAATGTAAGTCTTTAGTTAGGCCATGGTTGGAGTACTGTTACGGTCACAACAGGACAGGAAAGATGGGGAGAGAGTGCAAAAGTAGTTAACAAGGATATTGCCTGGATTGGAGTGTATTAGCTATAAGGACACGTTGGACAAACATAGATTGTTTTCGCTAGAGCATCACAGGCTAAAGGGCAACCTGGCAGAAATATATAAAATTTTATGAGAGGCATGAGTAGGGTGAATAGTCAGTCTTTACCCTAGGGTGGAAATGCCAAGTACAAGCAGACATAGGTTTAAGGTGAGAGGGGAAATGTTTAAAGGAGATGCATGAGGAAATTTTATGACACAGAGGATATTGAGTGTCGGGAACATGCTGCCAGGGGAAGTGGTAGAAGCTAATACAATAACAATGTTTGAGATGCATTTTGACACAAATATGAACAAGAGGAAAGAGTGATAAGACACCAAATGACACTCCAAATGACCCCAAAAAGGATAGCAAAAGCTTCTATAGGTATATAAAAGGGGAGAGAGTTGTTAATATGAATGTTGGTCCCTTGGAAGATGAAACTGGAGAGTTAATAGTGGAGAGCACCGAGATGGCACAGATGCTGAATCAATACTTTGCTTCAGTTTTCACAGTGGAGGATAACAGTACCATTCCTGTTGGTACAGGCAAGTCAAAAGCAATAGATAAGATAGAACTTAGAATTGGAACAAACATCGACAGGTAAAAGGTACTAAGGAAGTTATTAGGATTGAGCATAGACAAGACCACCGGGCCTGGATGACCTACATCTTATCATATTAAAGGAAGTGGCAGTGCAGATAATAGATCCACTGGTTACAATATTCCAAAATTACCTACAGATGGGTAAGGTTCCAGTGGATTTGAAATGACTTTATTCAAAAAGGGAGGGCTGCAAAATGTGGGAAACTACAGACCAGTTCATTTTAAATCTGTTGTTGGGAAGGTGTTAGAATCAATGATCAAGGAAGCAGTATCAGGACATTTGAAAAGTCAAAATGCTATCCATCAGAGTCAGCACGGTTTTAGGAAGAGCAAATAAGGTTTGATTAATTTGCAAGAGTCCTTTGATAACGTAGCAAGCAAGGTGAATAATGGGGATGCTGCAGATGTAATTTATCTGGACTTCTAGAAGCTGTTTGATAAAGTGCCGTACAAAAGGTTAACTCAAGGTTGGTTCATATGGGATTAGGGGTAATTTATTAGCCTGGATAGATGATTGGCTGATGGACAGAAGAGAGTCAGGATAATTTTTTTTTCTGGATGGCAAGATGTAAATAGTGGGGTGCAACAGGTTTGGTCCTTGGACCCCAGTGATTTACAATCTACATTAATGACTTGGATACAGGGATAGAAGACTCTACAGCCAAATTTGCAGATGACACAAAAATAGGTGGGAGGGTAAATTGCACTGAGGAAATAAAAATCTTACAAATGGATATAGATAGGTTAGGAGAGTGGGCTAAAATGTGAATTTAAAGTGGATCAGTGAGAGGTCATGCATTTGGGTCGTAAAAATGGAAAGGTGCCCTATTATCTTAATGGGCAGAGACTTCAGGGTGCTCAGGTGCAGAGGGATTTTGATGCATTTGTTCATGAGTCACAGCAAACTAGCATGCATGTACAGCAGATAATAAAGAAAGCGAATAGAATGGCTTTTATTGCTAAAGGAACAGAATATAAAGGTAACAAAGTATTAGCAAGTTTTGAGCAAATTTGTAGCTCAGGTTGAGGTTCTGGATGTAGGTTTGTTCGCTGAGCTGGAAAGTTCGTTTCCAGAAGTTTCATTATCATACTATCATCTATACAGTGTAATAAAAAAAAACAGGTACCCAATATATACAGTCCGCTGATTTCTCAGCAACAAACCCCAACAAGCAGACAAAACCCGTCGAGAAACCCGAGCCATTCTCCATACATCAGCGACACCTCGGAAATGACTGTTCAGACTACCCAGGCCTCTTGGCATCATGGTAACCCACAAACCCACTAAAACAGCAGCTAATGAACTTGAAAGACCCTATACAGACAACAAGCAAAACTAATGTCATTTACAAAATACCTTGTAACAAACACTACATTGGACAAACAAGCAGAAAATAGGATACATGAACATCAACTAGCCACAAAAAGATATGACCCACTGTTACAAGTATCCTTACATACAGATGAGGAAGGATACCATTTTGGACTGGGACAACACATCCATGCTAGGACAAGCCAAACAGAGACATGTACGAGAATTATAGAAGCATGGCATTCCAACCAGAACTCTATCAACAACCGCATTGACTTGGATCCCATTTATCACCCCCTGAGAAAAAGAACAGGAAATTACACCACCAACCCAAGGAAACCAAAACAGATAAATAAAAAGCGGGCCATGCCACCAGTGCTTCATCCGGAGGCTCACTGATGATGTTACCTAGTATGGTGACTGAACATTTGAAAACAAACTTTTCAGTTCAGCAAACAAACCTACATAATGAAGTATTGTTGCAACAATACAAGTTACTGGCGAGATCGTACCTCCATATTGTGCACAGTTTTGGTCCCCTTATTTGAGGAAAGATGTAATGGCATTGGAGGCAGTTCAGAGGAGGATCATTTGATTGATCCCAGAAATGAGGAATTTGTTGTATGAAGAGAGACTGAACAGGTTAGACCGATACTCTCTGGAATTGAGAAGAATGAGGGGAAATCAAATGGAGGTATTGAAGATGATAAAACATATGGATAAACACTCATGGAGCAGACACTTCCTCTTCTGGGGCAATCTACGATGAGATGGAGAAAGTGTGAGGGCTGCAGATGCTGGAGATCAGAGCTGAAAATGTGTTGCTGGAAAAGCTCAGCAGGTCAGGCAGCATCCAAGGAACAGGAGAATCGATGTTTCGGGCATAAGCCCTTCTTCAGGAATGAGATGAGATGTCATAATCTTAGGATAAGGGGTAGCAATTGTAAAACAGAGTTGAAGAGAAGCTACTTCTCCCAACAGATTGCGAATCTGTGGAATTCGTTACCCCAAAGTGTGGTGGATGCCGGCACAGTGAGTAAATTTAAGGAGGAGTCAGATAGACCTTTAATTGGTAATGTGTTGAAGGAATATGGAGAGAAGGCAGAATATGGGGGTGAGGAGCAGATCAGCCATTATTGAATGGCAGCCAGTCTTGATGGGCCGAATGGCCCTAATTCTGCTTCTATATCTTATGAACTTATGAACTGTGCAAACAGATGTTAATAGCATGATTGTTGGCACAGACATGTTGAGTTGAAGGGCCTGTCCTATTCTGGCATTTTCTCTACTACTGTTGTCAGACCTGTATTTCCATGTTTTCTTGCTTCTGTCTTCTTTAAATAATGGCATTACATCGCTATCTACCATTTTACAGGATCCACTGCATAATCTACAAAATTTTGGAGGATGATCATGAATCTCTTCCAATACTCTTGGAAGTAGCTTTTCAGATTGAGGGATTTATGAACTTCTAGTCCCATTAATGTCTGGTTTATTACTTTTTTACTTATACCTACCTTCCTTAGAAGCAGGGATCTTTCCTTTTGTTTGTCAATATTGACATCATCAATGTAAACGTCTCTGACAAAGAACTGATAACAGTATCTGAAACCTAATTTCTGATAAGAACATTGTTTGTTATTTTCTTCTCACTTGGGAGCAAGTAGCTGACTAAATGTAATGTCAAGAAGTTTGGGATGATGCACTTTTGGTAGACGTGACAACAAGAGACAATACAATTCACAATTCAGAATTAACAGCAATTCTATTAAGTGTGTAGTGTGCCAGAATGAAGGGACCTGGAGGTGTATCTGAATCTATATCTGAAGGTAGGAAAACAGTACTGCGTTCCAGCTGCAATTTGAATGATCAAATTATCAGATGTGAAACAAAACACTACTTTATTCACACACTATATCCAAAATACAACAGAAGAAATAAGAAATTGGAATAACAACTCTAATGGAAAACTTCTCTCCCCGTGTCTGCGTGGGTTTCCTCTGGGTGCTCCGGTTTCCTCCCACAGTCCAAAGATGTGCAGGTGAATTGGCCATGCTAAATTGCCCGTAGTGTTAGGTAAGGGGTAAATGTAGGGATATGGGTGGGTTGCGTTTTGGTGGGTCGGTGTGGACTTGTTGGGCCGAAGGGCCTGTTTCCACACTGTAATGTAATCTAATACTAACATGCAAGAACTGTAAAAAACCATTACATCGGACAAACAAACAGGAAACTTGCCACCAGAATACATGAACACCAAAAGACACGACCCACTATCACCAGTTTCCATACATACAGACAAAGAAGGACATCACTTTGACTGGGACAACACACATCCTAGAACACGTGAAACAAAGACACGCATGAGAATTCCTAGAGGCCTGGCATTCTAACCTGAACTCCATCAATAAACACATCGATTTAGACCCCATCTACCTTCCCTTGAAAAAAAGAACTCGAAATGGCATCATCCACCATAAGATATCAAGACTATAAATAGAGAGGTGGGACATACCACCAGCACTTCACTGGAGACTCTCACTGTTGACGTTACCTAGTCATGATGACAAAACATCTGAAAACAAACCTTGTAGCTCAGCGAGCTAACTTACATCCATCTCATCAGCCAGAGCTACAAATCTTCTCAAAAATGTTTAGTTTACAACCTTACCACTTGAGGATTTTCCTTTTCCCCAATTTCTATCCTTCACTAACTGAAATTGAGCTTGCAAAAGCCCAAGTCATATTCCTGGGCCATGTTAGTCAACATGGACAGATGGCTCCACGAGATATGAAAACAAAGGTTATTGGGGAGTTTTTCATATCATCAATGAGGAGGGAAGTACTACAATGTGGGCGGCACGGTGGCACAGTGGTTAGCACTGCTGCCTCACAGCGCCAGAGACCCGGATTCAATTCCCGCCTCAGGTGACTGACTGTGTGGAGTTTGCACATTCTCCCAGTGTCTGTGTGGATTTCCTCCGGGTGCTCCGGTTTCCTCCCACAGTCCAAAGATGTGCAGGTTAGGTGAATTGGCCATGCTAAATTGCCCGTAGTGTTAGGTAAGGGGCAAATGTAGGGATATGGGTGGGTTGCGCTTCGGCGGGTCGGTGTGGACTTGTTGGGCCGAAGGGCCTGTTTCCACACTGTAATGTAATCTAATCTAATCTAATTCTTGAGATTGAGGGTTTTTTTTGGTCAGAAGTTCATACCATATTTTAGCAGTGTAGTTGCTCAGCTGACTGACTTATTGAAGAAGTGCAGAAAATCTCAACGGATGGAGGAATGTGAGATGGCATTTAATAGCCTTAAAGCTGTGTTAAGCAGTGCCCCAGTGTTAGCCACACCTAATTATGCAAAACCATTCAAGGTAGCTGTCAATGTGAATAATAAGAGGTAAAAATCACACAACACCAGGTAATAGTCCAACAGGTTTAATTGGAAGCACACTAGCTTTCGGAGCGACGCTCCTTCTTTAGGTGATTATGGAGGGCTCGAAGGTGTTAGCCCCCTGTGTTCTCTGTCTATGACCTGATGTTTAGATTGATTCCAATCTAAAAAGTGAGATAACAGAGTTTTACATAAATTCATGCAGTTTTTGAGCTCAGAGTTCTACATGAATGTATGTGGTTTTTGAGCAAAGTGCAATATAACTCTGAAAGTACCAAAAAAATTCACCACACAAAATATATGTGTGCATGTGGGTCTTTGTCTGTCTGTGTGTGTCTGTCTGTCTGGGGTGGGGGTTGTGAGTGTGAGAAAG
>NC_057729.1:1544096-1550157 GCF_004010195.1 Chiloscyllium plagiosum | reverse complement strand
GTGTGTGTGTGTGTAGGAATATCTGTGTGTGTGTGTGTGTGTGTGTGTGTGGTGCAATGGTGATCACCTGTAATGTGACATGAACCCAAGGTCCCGGTTGAGGCCCTCCCTTTGGGTACCGAACTTAGCTATCAGCCTCTGCTCGGCCACTTTCCTCTGCTGCCTGTCCCGAAGTCCACCTTGGAGGATGGTCACCCTAAGGTCCGAGGCTGAATGTCCTGGACCACTGAAGTGTTCCCCAACTGGGAGGGAACCCTCTTGTCTGTTGATTGTTGTGCGGTGCCCATTCTTCCATTGTCATAGACAGAGAACACAGGGGGCTAACACCTTCAACATATTGTCTAGCTATCACCATTGTTAATAGCTAACCCGAGAATACAACTTTTAAAAAAGGGTTTTGTGATTTACCCATGAAAGAAGTGAAACTATCACTGTATTCTAACAGATGAAATGTATAATTTCAGTTACATCACACTGCAAATTTTTGCTATAAATTCTGTGTTACGATCGAGCCCATCACAATCAACTGATGAAGGAGCGTCACTCCGAAAGCTAGTGTGCTTCCAATTAAACCTGTTGGACTATAACCTGGTGTTGTGTGATTTTTAACTTTGTACACCCCAGTCCAACACCGGCATCTCCAAATCATGAATAATAAGAGTATCAGTGTTGTACTCTTGCAAGACAATAAGATAGAAATACCTATTGGGTATTTTTCCAGAAAATTGACTAATCATCAACAGATATATTGATGAGAAACATGATTGAGAAGGAGACCTTGAGTATGGCGTTAGCATTGCAACATTTCAACTATTACATAGCCAGTAATGTGTTTGAGACAATTGTACATACAGATTATAACCACTTGAACGTTTTGGAAAATATTAGGATAAACATTTCAAATTGTTTAGATGGAGCTTATTATTAGTCATTCAATTTGAAATTATATATGTGGCAGGATGAGAGAATGCAGTTGCTAATGCGTTGTTGCAACTTTGATGAAGCAAGACAGAGGCATTCGGTGGTGGGGAAGAAAACAGACTAAAATGGACTGTATTAGTGAGGTGTTTTGCAAGGTTACAGTCAATATAATATATGTAATGTAATGTACTAATTGTGTAAGGCTAAAGATTTTTAAAAATCGAAGTCATGTTTGTGTATCTGTCCATGTTGAATAACGTTGCCCAGGAATATGACTTGGGCTTTTGCAAATTCACTGTTCATCGGGTTTACCACCAAACCTGCTTCCCAAAGTCAGTCAACAATTCTGATAGATGCTCCAAATGTTTCTTCCACGTGTGACTAAAAGTCACCAGGTTGTCGATGTACAGTTTGAAACGTGTATTTTGTGGTAGTTTCTTTTAAGAGGAAGATTGAACAAGAACTGTAGAGCTCTCTGTGGTAACATAAACAGCTTGTGAGGCCTTCATTTTTTTAAAGTTGGAACAATAGAAGCAATCTGAATAGGTGTGCCCAGCTCTCACAGACCAGGATTTCTAATTTTTTTCAGCATTTAGGTTCAGCAGAGGCCAGAGCCTTTCCTGAAAAAGTAGAAGATATTTTTTCCTTAACACGATTACAGCTAGATGACATTTCGCTTTGCTTCTGGGTTATGTGAGGCAAGTATATTTTCAGACTTGACTTTTTGACAAAAGGTCTATATGTATGCGATCCTACTATACTGGAACAGCTAATTAGTCATAGTTAAAGTATCTATTATTCTGTTAAGTTACTCCAAGTTCTTCTTTCTTTTGTTGCTTTTTAACCTCAATGTTTGAATAAATCACGTTTTGCTTAACATCGAGTAGCTTGACCAGCAAAATTGCATCTGGAACACAGCATTTTTCATTTACCTTTAACATAAGAAAAAGGTTTTAGGCAACCTTCTTAAACTATTTTGAGGAGGTCTGATCTAATCCATAACAATGGATCGTTTTTTTAAAGGGGAGGTGTGACAATACTGTGGCTTTAAGATGTGCATTTTGTCTTTTTTTTTGAAGATGAGTTTTAAGACAGAGGTAGAGAGCTATCTATTGAAAGTCCATAAAGTAAACAGTTTGTGAGGTCTTGGGGATTTTTTAAAGTAGGAAGAATAGAAATAGCCTGAATGGTTGGGGTAAGTTCCAACAGAACCATGACTTTTTAAATTTTTTCAGTAGCAGCTGCTAGAGTCTTAAAGCTGGATGTGGAAGCTGTTTTTCCTCTCTGTGTTACAGATAAAAGCTTGGGGTTCTCCTCCTGCTGCTAGAATTACATGAGACAGAATCTGTTTTACTGAAATTGTCTTTGTTAAGGGCGTGTTTATGGAATGTTACTATATTGGAAAAAATACTGTTTAGTAGTTAAATAATCTATTATTCTGTTAACTTTTGCAATTGAGTTGTTATTCTAATTTCTTCTTTCTTTTGTTGTAATTTAAGTGTAGTATCTGAATAAAGTGTGTTTTGCTTATATTTGGTAGTTTGACCAATTGAATTGCAACCGGAACGCAACATCCAACACGTGCCTTTAAAATAAGAAAACATTTGGGTCTAGGCTATATTCTTAACATATTTAGAGGGGTTTTGGTATGATCCATAACACTTACAATCTCGACATCCAAGGCATTAACATAGATTATAAATTGTTGGAGCCTCAAGGACTAAATCCTTTGGCTGACCAAATAGCCAGTGCTGTGCCAATCTTTTGTCCAAGCTAATGTATTACCCCAAAACCCATGTGATCTTAACTGGTATATTAACCTTTTTGCAATACCTTATCAATTGCCTTCTAGAAGTCCAATAATACTGCATCTACAGGACATTCCTTATCCACTTATCTTGTTATATCCTCAAAGAACTCGTGCAAATTAGTCAAACATGATTTACCCTTCATAAAACCATGATGTTCTGTTTTTTGACTTTGTAAATTCAAAAATATGTTAAACTATAATTTCCTACTTTCTGTCACCCTCCCTTTTTGAATAAGGGCTTATAATAGTAGATTTTCAATCTACTAAACTTTCATGAATCCAAGGAATTTTGGAAGGTGACAACCAATCTATCCAGTAAATCTGCTGTCACTCACCTTAAGACCCTAGAATGTAGGCGATCAAGCCCTGGAGACTTGCCTGGCTTTTCCCAATAGCTTGCTCAGTACTTTTTCATTAATAATGGTAATTGGTTTGAAATGCCTTCTTTAGTATAATATATGTATTTTTAAAAAAAATTCATTTGTGGGGTGTGATCATCCTATCTGGCCAGCATTTATTGCCCATTCCTAGTTGTCCTAGGGAAGGCGGTGGTGAGCAGCTTTCTTGAACTACTGCAGTCCACGTGCTGTTGGTTGACCCATAATCCAAGGGCTGAAAATGTGTTGCTGGAAAAGCGCAGCAGGTCAGGCAGCATCCAGGGAACAGGAGAATCGATGTTTCGGGCATAAGCCCTTCTTCAGGAATCCTGAAGAAGGGCTTATGCCCGAAATGTCAATTCTCCTGTTCCCTGGATGCTGCCTGACCTGCTGCGCTTTTCCAGCAACACATTTTCAGCTCTGATCTCCAGCATCTGCAGACCTCACTTTCTCCCCATAATCCAAGAGTTTTGATGTGGCGACAGTGAAGAAATAGCAATATCTTTCCAAGTCAGGACAGCTTGTGGCTTGAACGGGAACCTGCAGGTGATGGTGTTCCGATGTAACTGTACCCATGCATCTCTTGTACTCTAGATTGAAGTGGTTGCATGGTTGGAAGGTGCTGTCAAAACATTATTGATTAATTTCTGTATTGCATCTTTTAGATCATACACAATACTGCTGTTGAGCACTGAAGGTAGAGGGACTGGATATTTATGGATGTGGTGTCAATCAAGCAGGTTGCTTTGTCCTGGATGGTGTGAAGCTTCTTGTTGGGCTGCACTCATCCAGGTAAGTAAGGAGCATCCATCACATTCCTGACTTGTGCATTGTAGATGATGGACATGCTGTGTATCGCTCGCCGCAGTATTTCTAGCCTCTGACCTGCTCTTGTAGCCACTGTATTTATGGGGGCAAATTCTGTTGAGTTTCTAGTCAATGTCATCCCAAGTGGGTAATTCAGTGATGGCAACATCATTGGATATCAAAGATGGTGATTAGATTGTCTCTGCCTGGCATTTTTGTAGTGCGAATCTTACATGGCACATATCACCTCAAGCCAGATTATTGTCCAGATCATGTTGCATTTGAACACTGGCTGTTTCAGTGTTTGAAGAGATGCAAATGGTGCTGCACACTACAATCATCGGTAAACTTATGACCTTATGACGGAGAGAAGCAGCTGAAGATGGTTGGGCCGAGGACACTACCCTGATAAACTCCTGCAGAAATGTCCTAGAGATGAGATGTCTGACCTCCAGTAATACAGCTATCTTCCTATGTGCCAGTATGATTCCAAACAGTGGAACATTTGCCCTCTGAATCCCAATGATTCCAGTTTAGCTACAGCTCCTTGATGCCACACTCAGTCAAATGTGACCTTTATGTCAATGACTGTTACTCTTACCTCACGTCTTGAATTTTGTCCATTTTAGAACCATGGCTGCAATGTGGTCAGGAGCACAATGGCTCTGGTGGAACCGAAACTGGGTGTCAGTGAGCAAGTTATTGTTGAGTAGGTGTGGCCATAGTATTGGTGATGACACCTTCCCTCATTTTACTATGATTAAGAGTGGAATGATGGGCAGTAATTTGATGTATTATATGTGTCCTGATTTTTATGTATAGGAGAAATCTGGACAATTTTCCATATTGCTTTTCAGATGCTTGGAGAGCTGCAAGTTCTGGCCTACAGGTCTTCAGCACTAGTGCCAGAATGTTGTCAGATATCCATAATCTTTGCACTACCGATTGCCTCCGACTATTTCATGTTAAGTGAATTGAATTGGCTGAAACCTGGTTCCTGTAATGAAGGGGACCACTGGAGGAGGCCAACGTCAAACATCTATAATCACAGTTCTAGCTAAAGGTTTTTGTGCATGTTTCAGCCTGTTTCCTGTGGAGACAGGACAACTTGCATACCGAATAACACAAGCAGAAAGTAACGGACAGAGCTACGTAAACCTACAACCAATGGATCAGATCTAAGCTCTAGTGCTCTACTGCCACATCCAATCACAAATGGTGGTGGACAATTAAATGACTCACTGGAGGAGGAAGCTCCACAAGTATCCTATTCCTCAATAACAAATGAGCCCAACACATCGGTGCAAAAAATGCAGCTGAAGCATTCGTAACAACTTTCAGCCAAGTGCCAAGTGGATAATCCATCGCAGTCTCCTCCAATGATCACCACCATTACAGATACCACTCTTCAGCCAATTCGATTCATATCACATTCTCTCAAGAACCAATTAGAGTCAGTGGATAGTGCAAAAGCTATGGGCCCTGACAATATTCCAACAATGGTACTGAACGCTTGTGCTCCAGAATTTGCTGCTCCCCTAGCCAAGCTCTTCCAGTATAGTTACAACACTAGCATCTACTTGACAATATGGAAAATTGCCTAAGTATGTCTTGCACATAAAGAGTTGGACAAATCTAATCTTTACTGCCCCATCACTCTACTTTCAATTATGAGGAAAGTGAGGGAAGGTGTCATCAACAGTGCTATCAAGCAGCACCTTGCTCAGCAATAACCTGCTAACTGAAGTGTAGTTTGAGTCCTGACTTAATTACAACCTTAGTCCAAACGTGGACAAAAGAGCTGAGAAAGAGAGCCCTTGACATCAAGGCTGCATTCGATTGAGTGTGGCATCAATGATGCCTAGTAAAACTGTAATCAATGGGTATCAGGAAGCAAACTCACTAATGGTTGGAAGTCATATCTAGCAGGAGAAAGTGAGGGCTGCAGATGCTGGAGATCAGAGCTGAAAATGTGTTGCTGGAAAAGCGCAGCAGGTCAGGCAGCATCCAAGGAACAGGAGAATCGACGTTTCAGGCATAAGCCCTTCTTCAGGAATGAGGAAAGTGTGTCCAGCAGGCTAGATACCTTTTATCTTAGCCTGCTGGACACACTTGCCTCATTCCTGAAGAAGGGCTTATGCCCGAA
>NC_057729.1:1537978-1543988 GCF_004010195.1 Chiloscyllium plagiosum | reverse complement strand
CAGCACCGCCTTCCTAACCTGCAATCTTCTTCCTGACCTCTCCGCCCCCACCCTACTCCGGCCTATCACCCTCACCTTGACCTCCCTCACAATTCCAACGCCCCTCCCCCAAGTCCCTCCTCCCTACCTTTTATCTTAGCCTGCTTATGCCCGAAACATCGATTCTCCTGTTCCTTGGATGCTGCCTGACCTGCTGCGCTTTTCCAGCAACACATTTTCAGTCATATCTAGCACACAGGAAGATGATCCTAGTTGTTGCAGATCGGTCATCTCAGTGCCAGGTTATGTCTGCAGGAGTTCCTCAGGGTAGTGTCCTCAGCCCAACCATCTTCAGCCACTTTATCAACAACCCTCCCTCCGTCAGAAGAGGGAATGTTCAAAAATGATTGTGCAATGTGGAGCACCTTTCACAACTCCTCAGATACTAAAAAGTCCAATCCAACTCAACAAGGTCTGGACAATATCCAGGCTTGGACTGGCAAATGGCAATGAACATTCACGTCACACAAATGTTATGCTATGAACGTCACCAATAAGAGACAATCTAACTACCATCCCTTGACATTGGTGTCAAGATTAGAGTGGTGCTGGAAAAGCACAGCAGGTCAGGCAGCATCCGAGGAGCAGGAAAATCGACGTTTCGGGCAGGAGCCCTTCAACAGGTTTTCTGCTCCTCGGATGCTGCCTGACCTACTGTGCTTTTCCAGCACCACTCTAATCTTGACTCTAATCTTCAGCATCTGCACTCCTCACTTTCACCTATGCAATGGTGTCAGACCATTGCTACCAGACCTGCTGAATTTTTCCAGGAAATTCTGTTTCTCATAGAATCCCTAGAGTGTGGAAACCAGCCATTTGCCCCAACAAGCCCACACCGACCCTCCAAAGAGTAACCCACCCTGACCTGTTTCTCTACTCTATTACTCTATATTTCCCCCGACTAAATCTACACATCACTGAACACTATGGGCAATTTAGCATAGCCAAACCACCTAACCTGCACATCTTTGGACTGTGGGAGGAAACCCATGCAAACACAGGGAGAATGTGCAAACTCCACACAGACAATCACCCGAGGCTGAAATCAAATCCGGGTCCCTGGCGCTGTGAGGAATCACTGAGCCACCGTGCCACTAAGACTAACTCTCTCCTCATGCCTATTTAAGTGCCTTTAAGACTAAAACATAGTGTGGGTTTCTCGTTATCAAGCTGAGTTTGAAATTCCAGCATGTTACAATCACCTCCCTAGAGGATTCATTACTATTACAGCATTAATTAATTTCATCTCATTGCACAACACTAAATACAAATTATCCTGGTTTCCCCACACTTTGCTTGAAGAAACAATCTCTCACTCTTGCCAATTTAATTCATCTAATCCAATTGCATTTTAAAATTATTATTTCCTGATTTCTCCTGTGTCCTTCTGTGGGACGACTGTTCCGAGACCTATAGATTATCCCACCAGGGACTTTCTTTACCTTACTATTTCTTATTTGCATCTTCAATGACTCCACGTCTTAATCTCCAGTGCCAAAATCATTTCGCACTTCAGTATTGATCTTTTCTTTTTACAAAGAAATCTTACCCACCCCCTTTTCCTTTATGCCTATTCTTCCAAAACAGAGTACCTTTGCATATTCAACTTCCAGACCTAGTCTCCTCGTAACCACATCTCAGTAATCAGCATGAAATCATAGCCATTTTTCTCTCATTGTGCTTATAGCACACTAACTTTATGGTATGACCATTCAGATACCAAGCTTTTAGATTTGTCCAGTTATCAATTCTTCTGACTCTTGCACAATTCCTTGGTTCACATACTCTGTCACTTCCTTTCATTTCATGGTAACAATCAGTCTCATCATTAACTTGCACTTCTAACTTCTCTTTAGTCTTTAATTGTTTTAATTTCCCATGCAACTGAATTTTCCTCCTCCCCCACACATTTGGTTACCTGAAAGCCTACAGTCTTACTTATGCTACTCACCTGGCCTTTGACATTGAGTTGAGCCTCAGAGAATATCTTGGCCGAATTCAACCACTCATCTTGCCATAGCTCAACTCACTCAGAGCCTAATAAGATTTTGTTCAATATTTCTATGGTAGCTAAATGCATGAATACACACATGAGTAGATAGGGAGAACATAAGATTGCAAACTGATATAGATACCTTCTAATGATTTGTTAGATGGAGTACAATATGGAAAAACATCAGCTTGTTCATTACGGCAAGGAGAACTGTGGCGTAGCAAGCTGCAAAGTGATCTGGGTGTTCTATTGCATGAGTCACAAAAAATCTATTCACAGGTACAACACTTATTTATTCCCACATTAAGGAAGAATCACATGGCATCTTATACTTTCATTACACCAAGTGGGTAGCTACGAAAAGTTGGATCAACTTAAGGATGAAGGAGGGAATTTATGCGTGGAGCCACAGAAACTGGGTGAGGAGTACTTTGCATCAGTATTCACTGAAGGCCATGGATGACTGCAAGAGTAGGAAGGAGTATGTTTATATTCTAGGGCACGTTGATATTAAAGGAGGTGGTAGTGTTGAAAAACATTAAGGTAGACAGGGCTCGATGGGATCTATTCCAGGATACTGAGGGAGGCAAGGAAGCAGATTGCTGGGGCCTTGATAGAGATTTTTGTAACCTCTTTATCCATAGGCGAGACCCCAGAATACTGGAGAATAGTCAATTAAATGCTGTTCCTTTGCTGATGAGAGACAAAAGGAATAATGCAGGAAATTATAGGCCAGTGAGTCTTACATCAGTGATAAGGGAAACTATTGGAAAAGGTTCTTAAAGACAGTATTAACACGGATTTCCAGAAGAATGGACATATTAGAGACAGTCAGCATAGCCTGTTGCAGGGAGGTCTTGTCTTGCAAATTTGAGGCTTTTGGAAGAAGTGACAAAGATGACTGAAGAGGGCAGGGTAATGAATATTGTCTACATGGACTTTACTAAAACATTTGACAAACCTCATGATAGATTAGTCCAGAAGATTAAGTCACATGGGATCTATGCGAGTTGATAAATTGGATAGAAAATTGGCTTGGTAAAAGACAGACAGACAGTAGTTATGGTTAGGTTTTTTTCCCTGACTACGGGTTTGTGACCAGTGTGCTCTGCAAGGATCAGTACTGGAACCTCTGTTGTTTGTCTTCTAGTTCACTGATGTCCATTCTTTCCTGGTCAGGCCTACATTTTTCTTCAGATCTACAACATTGTGGGTGACTCTTAACTGCCCTCTAGGCAAATAATGCTGGTCAACCTTCATTGGTCAGAACAATGAGTATCAGAGTTGGGAGGTCATGCTTCAGCCACCTTTAGAATACTGTGTATAATTCTGGTTGCCCTTCTGGAAAGGATGTTGTTAAAACCTTCAGAGGATGCAGAAAAGATTTACAAGGATTTGCCAGGACTGGAGGGTTGAGTTATAGAGAGAGCTGAAAAGGCTGGGGCTGTTTTCCCCTGGAGTGTCCGAGGCTGAGTGGTGACCTTATAGAAGTTTATAAAGTCATGAAGGGCATGGATAGGGTGAATAACCAAGGTCCTTTTCCAAGGGTGAGCGAGTCCAAAACTAGAGGACGTAGGTATAGGTGACAGGGGAAAGATTTAAAAAGGAACTGAGGGGTAACTTTTTCACCTAGAGGGTGTTGTGTGTATGGAACAAGTTGCCAGAGGAAGTGGTGGAGGAACTACAACATTTAAAAGGCAGTTGAATGGATATCTGAATAGGAAGCATTTTGAGGGATATGGGCAAAATGCTGGCAAATGAAACTAAGTCTGATTGGGATAGTGGTCAGTGCAGATGAGTTGGACCGAAGGGTCTGTTTCCGACGCTGTATGACTGTACGACTCTAAGAAGGGAGTTGACATCTGACCATCACTACCAGGGAAGGTCGTGGTAGTATTTTGTCCTTCCAGTTCTGGGGATCTCATTGTCCCATTGTATGGTGTGTTGCCACTGACACTGCAAATCAAACAGGCTTTCACCAAACTTAACCACAGAAACCAGGACATAGTTTATGTCATAAATCTGATTTTTAACTTTTATTTTCTCTTATGTTACTTGTTCCATGTCAAGTTGCGTTCTGAGATACTAAATGTTGTTGCTTGTTATGGAAAAGTAACCTCTGGCATGCACAGCCAGCAATGAAAAGGCAAAAACCAAAAGCTGACAGAGTGACAGGAACAATTAGAGAAAGGGAAGATGAAGAGGCTAGAGCAAGAGGTCAAAACTTTCACACATAGATTGAATGCAACAATCAGTGTTGCTAATAAGAAATCTAGACTGTTACAGGAATAATTCATCTATATTCCTCATCATAATTATGAGTCTGATCTAGAACATGATATTTGCAGTGGATTGGCATGTGAAAACCAAAGTGAAAACAAAGGCCTTCTTCTATGTATTAATAACATAATTATCACCCTTAAGTGAACCACCTAACTCACTGAACATAGTTAAGGAGACAACAGCACATCAATACATTTCTTGAAAAACATCTGAATAAATAACAGCTTAGTTGAATCTCTAGGAAATCACTTTGATTTGTCTCAAGAAGAACAAATTTCTAAACCGACTGATCACAGAAATTTAATGTTTCAACCAACGCTAAAATGCAGATAGTGACACCAAAAATATATCCTATAATTTGGGGATTAAAATTGTTAATCAAAATATTTGTTGAAAGGAAACAATTAAGTGAATTGCTAAATGAAATCCTTTTGTTATAAGAAATATTTCATAAGATGACTTCAAAGAAACATGTTTACAGTTCAATTGTTAGCTTTAATATCTATCTCATTCCGTTCGTTAACTTTAGGATGAATACCTATCGTTACGACATAAAATCATGAATTAATATTTTTGACATTATATTTTAACTTTCGGCCCTTCGACTCCTAGATGTAGAAAAGATAGCCCAGCTGGTAAAAGGGAGTGATTGTATGACTCCATACATTAATTTGTGACTCTGTATACTCCAACTGTACCAATGTTTTATACAGTTCCAGCATAACATCCCTGCTCTTAAACTCTATATCTTGGCTAATAAAGGCAAATATCCCATATGCCTTCTTAATCACTTTATCAGTTGTCCTAATATCTTACCCGATATCTGTATGCGCACACCAAGGTCCCTCTGATCTTCAGTGATTCCCAGGATTCTAACACTTATCATGTATTCCCTTGCCTTGTTTGTTCTGCCCAAATGCATCACATCACACTTGACTGAATTCCATTTCCCACTAATCAAACTATCTGACCAGCTCGCCTATATCCTCCTGTAGTCTAAGGCTATCCTTCTCACTACTTACCACACCAGCAGTTTTTGTACAGTCTGCAAGCTCACTGATCAAGCCTCCGACCTTTAAATCTAAATCATTTACATAAACCACAGAGTGGGACCCCAGTAGACACATACTTCCAGTCAGAAAACACCCCTCAACCATCACCTTCTTCCTACCACTCAACCTTTTTCTGGATCCAATTAGCCAAATATCCTTGGATCCCATGGACGATTATCTTTGCTATCAGTCTCCTACATAAGACCTTATCAAATACTTTAGTGAAATCCAAGTAGACTACATCAAATGCACTGCCGTCATCTACATACTGGTCACTTCTGAAAAATTCAATTAAATTTGCCAGGCTTGACTTCCCTTTAGTCAAAACATACTGACTATCCTTGATTAATCCATGCCTCTCCAAGTGAAGATTAATTCTATGCTTCAGAATTGCTTCCAATAGCTCCCACTGGGGTTATACAGTCATAGAGATGTACAGCACGGAAACAGATCCTTCGGTCCAACCCGTCCATGCTGAACAGATATCCCAACCCAATCTAGTCTCACTTGCCAGCACCCAGCCCATATCCCTCCAAACCCTTCCTATTCATATACCCATCCAAATGCCTTTTAAATGTTGCAATTGTACCAGCCTCCACCACATCCTCTGGCAGCTCATTCCATACCCGTACCACCCTCTGTG